>NW_007577943.1:0-87052 GCF_000690725.1 Stegastes partitus | reverse complement strand
ATTTGTTGTATCTGGTGTATGACTATATAGTTTTGGTGTATTCATCGAATTTTGGTTGTTTTTTTAGGTGACCGCTGTGCCTCAACATCAGTTTCTCCCATCAAATCTGGAGCATTCTCCTTCACCAGAAAACAGAAGAAGATTCCCGCTGCACTAAAAGAGGTGAGCAACATCAATGGGCTAAATTTGCTTTTAGGTTCAAAATGTGTCATAGGTTTTGCACCTTTGCTGTAGTAATGATGTGCGTATTAATTTTCTCATGCTGTTTGTCCAGGTGTCTGCAAACACAGAGAACTCCTCCATGAGCGGCTACTTGAACAGGTCAAAAGGCAACAAGAAGCAGTGGAAGAGGCTGTGGTTTGTCATCAAGAATAAAGTCCTGTACACCTACGCTGCCAGCGAGGTACTCAACCTGTCTGAGATAATGTTATTCTGAACTGTGTGTAGGTTTTCAGCCGTTGGGTTGATCAATATTTTCTCTGGGTAGGACGTGGCAGCGTTGGAGAGCCAACCTTTGCTGGGTTTCTTCCTGAGAGAGGAGAAGAACGGGCCGGCTCAGAAGCTGCAGTTCAAGCTGTATCACAAAAATACACTGTTTTACATCTTCAAGGCTGATGACATCCCCACAGCACAGAGGTATCTGACTTAAAACGACACAGGGAGATTGTTGGTATTTACCTTGTTGGCATATTTGCATCGTTAGCATGTGCTGCATTTACCTCCTTTGCATAAGTGCTAAAAAGGATTACTGGAATAATGTTGTTTGGATCAATTTGCGCCACACACACAAACACCAGATTTTTTTTTCCAGTCTACACGCTGAGCTGAAAGCTAGCAGAGTGTGAGGAGAGTGCCACTGAATTTTGCAAAAACCGTAGTTGCTGACTTAAGGCCTCAGTCTCAACCGGAGGCAAGACTTTTGGGATCGTACATCCTCTGCGAATTTTGGGTCCCATGGAGGTCGTGGAGGTCGTACAGGTAGAGGAAAGGTTGCAAGGACTCTATCAGAACGCGTAAGAAAGGAGCAAGCCTGCCTTGCGAGTCGCACGTGAGATGTCCGTTCAGTTTGCAGCATGCAGCAAATTGTAGTCACTTCTAGAGTTTGTCTTGCCACCTTCGTAGAATCTTTTGACATGTCAAAGATCCTCCCTACGTGCTTACGGGCTGTCTGCGACCTTGAAAGTCTGCAAGACAGACTTACGTGACACGTACCATTTTGCACATATTTTGGACGCAGACAGGCTGTAAGAGCCCGTACGGCCGGTTGTGACCGAAACTTTACTGGGAAGTTGTAGTTTTTCAGATTTTAGTCCTGGTTTATTTGACAAATTCACTTTAGTCGTGATAACAGCAAGTGCAGTTTAATTGTATCTCAAGCAGTTCTTGAAAAGCTTCTGTGTCAGATGAGCGGCCGATGTATCTACTAACGCAGTCAAATAAACTCATGATGTTTTTACATTATTTTACATTAATACAGACGTCAGTCACTGATAATTACAGCAGTTTTATATTTTTATGCTGCACATGGAGCAGAAAAGTTGTTATTTACAACTTCTTGCTCCATTACTTCCTGCAAATATTGTAACTGATCCACTGAGGATAGAAACAGCAAACAGTCTTGTTTTGTAGACATGTTTTAATAAACTATCGTAGTGTGATTGCTTTATAATAAAAGACACCTCATGTTGAATGTGATGCAGCTACTGATGTTATGTTTGCATTATCAATAAATTAAAACAGCTATGATCTATATTTTTCGTATCAAATGATAACTCAAATGTGAAAAATGTCACTTGAAGAGAATTAAATAGCTTTTTATTGAGTTTCAGCTCATTTTTTAGCTGACTGGGCCGTCATTGTACTGTTTTGTTTTGCTCTTGTTGCTCTCATATTGTCGTTTTAGCAAGAGGCAGACAGACACAGTTAGAGGCTAGCTGCTGAACATAGTGGAGCATTTAACAGATAAGGAGCCCCAAATTTCCCTCAGCCACTGGTGGAGACCAAAATCTGATCTAGAAGAGAGTAAAAATGTGACTTACATTCATCAGCTAGACTCACAGATGACTCGAATGACAATACTGAGTAGCTGCTGGATTAATAAATATGAAGCTGCTTGCTAATGTGATATGGACGCATTGTCAACAGAAAAAATTCCTACCGTGTTGATTCCCATCACAAAACAAAAAAAAAATCAAAAAGGTTGATGATGTGGTGATGTTGTGTTCATGGCTTGTTTTGGCTGCGACAGCATTAACTCCACTCTGATACAGCTGTGGGAGAACGAAAATGCTGCATTATTTTTTACTGAATATAAACAGATTAAATGGCTTCTGCTGAAAAAATACAAGAATGACATGAGAGATTGGTTGTGAAATCATGACAGAATTCTGTCCTAATTCATTGTTTTTCAGTTGTAGCTCATTTTCAGTTTTTTGTTTTTCTCTTCAGATGGATCGAAGCCTTCCAGGAGGCGATGATTCTTGAACAGTAAGCCCCTGTTCAGCAGTGAAGTCATACCACAGCCCCGGAGTCAAGTTGATAGACAACTTACGGCCCCCGATTAATCGCAGGTCAGGGGTCACCAGCTCAGGAAGGACTCCAGGTGGACTGTCTACCTTTAACGGAAACCTGCTGCAGAGCGCCACAAACTGTGCGTGGAAACCAGACTGCTTTGCCCTCAAAAGAACCAGATTCTGTTTCACTATTTTATTTTTTTTTATACCAACGACAGCCTCTGATGCTCAGCAGTGCCGGCTGAGGTCAGAGCTGCAGCTGTGGGTCAACGGTCAAGTCCAGAAGCATGTGTGTGGAAGTGAGACCAAACAGTTGTCCGGGCCTTTTGAAGCCCTGGGAAATCCTCGGAAGTCTGAAGTCTGGGAAGGATTTTAAAATGCTGTCGGGTGAAGGAATCACAAAAAATGCATGAGCTGTCCACCCTGATTCAAACCTTTGTATTTGCTGCACAGTAGTATTAAAACCTACTGTGTGTCTTTATTCAAACACAAATAACCCAAACTATTATCTGCATCATAGACGCAGAGTATCATGGATGTCTGTAAGGAGAATAATTATGTAACAAGGTGGGATTTTACTGTGAAAATCAGGCTTTAACAAAAAAAAACATACATATTTTTCTTTTTAGGTTCGTCTCTCTGGTTAAGAGATTTTCCTGCTAGATTTTTAGATGTAAAATACCAAACCTTTCATGATCATGATATTAAAAAACAACATCCTGGAGACAACTGGAAATGTCAGGAACATTGTAGATATTTTTAAATACAAAATGTATTTTTTGCCTGTTTAGCCACATTAGAAAAGGTTAAAGGGTAATGCTGTGTATATGGACATGAAAGAGCAACAATGACCTTTTTTTTCAAAGCCAAGAGCTAATATTTATAAAACAGGAAGATTTATTGTTTGAAAAGCGCAGGCTGCCACTTATTTTGGGAGTCAGGGTTTGTAAGGAAATATGTTTCCATCTTTTTCCATATTTTTTTTTTTAAAGAAAAGGGCTTTTTTTTTTTTTAAATGAGCAAACACTGTGGAAAGTATGCATGAACTATATTTCTAAGGAAATGCTCAAAAGAAACAGATTTTGAATTGAACATTTTGTTTTTGCAGACATTGTGCCTTTTATATCTCCTGTTTTGAGAGAAACTGCAATAATATAGGTGCTTTGTTTGAAATTCTTCACTATATAGGACAAATTTTAGCATCCAGTTTGCATGACTACTCACTTTCTTGCCAGGGTACTCAGAGTTTGTACTTTAAAATGCAGCAGTTTTTAATTAATATGCCATATTGCAAAACTCCATCAGAGAAAATGTGTTGATTTCACAGGTGGAGAAACCTGAGAGCTTGCTTTATTTTAGTGAAGGAACAAAACAGTTGCTACTGTCATTAGAGCTGTTTGGCTGCTGTTGTCGTACAGCTTCATGTGTGCCTCGTTCAGATTTAGGCTCGTGAGAAAAAATCTGCAGCAGCCTGGTGTGAAGATGCAAACCTGGAGCTATCTAGCATTCATTTCTCCATGATTGTACATTAACATGTGTAAACATCCACTCTATCAGAGTTAGAGTCTCATAAACATTTCTAAACTGTCAGGCAACAGTTTTTAATAAAAATCTATATAAATATAAATCTTGTCCTCCTGTGTTGATTTCTGTCTTTGTTCCATCATATGATGAAAATCAGTGACCTGTGCAGTTTGTATATGATCACAAAACCTTCGTCGTGGCTTATTGCGAAGTGCCGACAGATATATGTGGGAGGCAGAAGTTCAAGGGTCTGTCATACACATTTGTGTGCATCTGTCAGCTGAGCTTCTCTTTGAGCTCATGATCAAAGCGTTGGTTAGAGAGATAAGGCGTTTTTCATGCAGCCAAAGCTCTGAACTTCGCTGTGGCTTCATGCTCTATTTCCTTCCTTTCTCCCTCAGCAGTGACTGTGTTAGATCCACTCTCTTGGGCAGGAGAGGGATGCATCGCGCTGACAAACTGCTTTAATTAAAAAGCATGAGTTCAAGCGTGTGTCAGCGCTGCTCGAGTGTCCTCGAGCAACCTGAAGAACACTTCAGGGTTTCTTGCTGAATTTGGTCATTTAACTGTTCATTTTCTGCTTTCAATGTGTTAAATCGATGTGTGAATCATGCTGAGAATGATTTTGAAATGATATATAAACTGAATAAAGAGAGGTTGTCGCTTACAAAGCTGAGTTGATCAAAGTTTTGAACATGTCGTAAGACTGGCAGTAACATTTATTTCTGACATTTAAATGCTAGACCTTCATAGTTTGGGAGTGGCTGTAACACCACAACCAGTCCCATTCTTTACTTACTAGAAGGAGGCCTGAATCTCAAAAAATCCTGTTGTAAATGCTGTCTGCTGTAAATACTGTAGTGTGTACTGTAAATACCTCCTTTGCTTTAATATTTAATATTTTATACTTTCTATGTATATTTATCTTTCCTTTCCTGTTTTTTTACTTGTGTATTGCTGCCACACTGCAGCGCTGTCTTTTTAACATTACTTACATAGTGACAATAAAGAACTATTCTATTCTATTCTATTCTATTCTATTCTATTCTATTCTATTCTATTCTATTCTATTCCATCCTTCTACCACACACTAACACACTATATAGTCACAGTCTTTAATGTAACACAGAATTGTTGACAGTAAATGGATAGAGTATGACAGTGTGAAAGTTTAAATTCCCCAAGGGCAAAACTTTTTTCACAAAATATATATACATGTCCAATTTCATGCAGGGTCACATGTAGATGAACCTGCAGGGAAACATTTGCATGGAATGCTAAAAAGAGCATTGATGAACAAATAGAAACCAAATATAAAAACAACAAGGTCATATTAAATTTCTACCTACTCACAATACATCAAAGATACATAAAAAATCTTTACAATTATCGCTACTTGTCAGGACTGTATACGTCAGGTTAATATAAATAGACCCTCACGGCCTCTAGGACAGTTGCAATGGAGAAAATACACATTTCAATTAGATAACATTGAACATGGCATACAGGAAAGGTTACCATCAATAACAATTTCCCTCAATAATACTTTTACTTAGCATCAACGCCTCCACAAATTCGATTTTCTATACGTAGTTTAATTTACATAATCCCTGCCCCCCCAAAAAAGTTTTTTTAATATTTAGAACTTATATATATATATATATATATATATATATTTTTCATACTTTAACAGCTATGTATTTATATGACTACAGCATCCATTTCTCCCCAAAACTAAATTAATGTGCATCACTGTATACATTTAAATGAATCTTTGCAACAAATCATTTGCCCAATGAAGGTTTCAGCTCAAAAACATCGCAAATAAATATGTATTTGCAAGTTAGACAGAATGTGGGAATGTGATACAAACCTTTAAATATATGTAGTATATTTTAATATACAACAAATATTTTCAGCTGTACATTGTGCAAAAACAGATGTATAAAAGGTGTGGCTGGGTACCTAAATGATTAATAAATTAAAATAACACATAAAGCACAGACTATACAGGACCTTAATATACAGCCAGTTAGGATAAGTGTGATTTTTTTTTTCTTTCTATTTAATCAAAATTAAGTCGTTTCAGGATATGATTGGATGTAAAAATGAATAAAATCAGTGGTGGAATCATACATTAATGGTCAGTATTTAAGGTTTATAATTGAATTTATCAGTGATATATTTAAGGTATATAATATTTTTTATTTGGATATGGAACAATAGCTCCGAGTCTGTTGGTCGCCCGACCTGTTTAGACGAGAGAACGGTCCGTCTTCATAATCCTTCCGTCTAAAGATGGCGGAGTATGCGAACCTCGTCCGAAGGGCTTTGGGGCAGTTAGGAGGTCATGGTGGACTCCGAGGTTTTCTCGTTCAATTCTTCAGGTGAGTTTGATAGAATATTGTTGTCGTGTGTATTTAACCTCTGAATATGTCAGAGAAATATTTGATATGACAGAAAATACCTGTAAATATGCGGCTGGATTTCCAGCTAGCTTAACTTAGCAAGTTGATAGCTAACGTCAAACCAGCCAGTAAAGGACGTAACAAACGTTAAAGCATGTAAAGTCTATAAAACAGTATATTATAGAAAGAAAAAATCGGTACCGTTGCATTTCTACACCAAAGTCAATTTAAACGATTGTTTCATTGAACTTGGAGCTACGTTCTGTTGTTTTTTTCTGAATTTGACCTCGCACTGTTTGTTTACCTTTTATTCTTGATTCATATCACTTGTTTTCAAAGGAATTTAAAAGTCATGTAGTGTATTTGAACATGTAACCAGTTTTTTTGTGACTAAAGCGACTGGATTTGATAGATTTATTCGTCTTTATTGTTTCGGAAGTTAACATCAACGTTCTCATTTCTTGACAGAGCGAATGACATCAAAACAGGCACTTTGATCGGCGTGGATAAATATGGAAATAGATACTATGAGGACAAGAAGCACTACTTCTTCGGTGAGTTGTTTCTTTAAAATCGAATTTGTTTTCAAGTCCTTGAAAGACTGTAAACTATGTTGAAGTTGTTGTTTTTTTACATCAGGTTAATCAGTGATGTGCAAATTTACATTCTGTCACAATGCTCTTGAAAGAACTTTCTGAAAATACTTAAGGGTATCATGTGTTTTGTTGAACAATCTCTTGCCTCTGTGTGTTCAGCACGTCACCGTTGGGTGATCTATACCACAGAGATGAATGGGAAGAACACCATGTGGGAGGTGGACGGTAGCATGGTGCCCGCTGAATGGTACGACCTGTCATTTTCCTTAAAATTGACACAAGCTATTATGACAATAGGCCCCAGTTAATGTAAAGTTTCAACATTGCAAAGTGTTTGTGTATATATGAGGTGTGTCAGAAAAGTTCCAGGACTGGTGTCACAAAAGATATATTTCAAACCCAAACTACAAACTACCAGTGTTCACCTTCAGACGATCAACCAGCACGTCTACAAAGAGATCCTGCTGCGTTTGCTTCGTTCAGTGCACCAGAAGAGGTGAGAGTTGTAGCAGGACAAGTCGTGGCTGCTTCACCATGACAACGTGCCTGCTCACAATGCCCTGATCATCCCACAGTTCCTGGCTGAGAAGAACATCACCGTGCTGGAGCAACCTCCCTACTCACCCCACCTGGCTCCGTGGGATTTTTTTTCCTCTTCCCCAAGCTCAAGGGGGTCATCAAGGGGACCCGTTTTGAAGACGTGGGTGACATCAAGATGGCTGTGACGACAGAGCTGAGGAGGATCCCTGAAGAATCCTTCCAGGAGTGCATGGTGGCGTGAAAGAGAAGGCTGGGAAAGTTTGTTAGACTCCAGGGGAATTACTTTGAAGGGGAAAACTTGTAGTTTGTAGTTTGGATTTGCGATATATCTTTTGTGACACCAGTCCTGGAACTTTGTGACACACCTTGTATGTACGATCATAATCGTGTGTTTGTTGAATACAAATATCAACTATCATCAAGTGTTGAAAGATGAAAATAAAGTCTTTGTAATGGGCCCAGATTATTTGATTACAGTTCTATAGTACATGTAAGTTAAGCAGAAATGTAAATAATTTAACTTAAAGTTTGGAAAATGTTCATCTTTTTATACTTTGAAAGCTACTGTTGTTTAAGTCTTGTTCTGTCCTCATGTTCTCTCTCCAGGCATCGCTGGCTGCACTGTATGACAGAGCATCCCCCCACCACACATCCTCCAGAGCCCAAGAAGTTCCTTGCTGAGACCCACCAGATCAACGTGAGTGGCACCCCTCAGCAGTACGTGCCCTACTCCACCACCCGCAAGAAGATCCATGAGTGGGTTCCCCCGAAGGCTGGAGCCCAGTGAACTCTGACTGCACGCGTCATCTTCCACGTTGTAAATTATGGTTTCTTGCCACTGTATCCAATATGTCCCCAATAAAATCTCTTTACAGATGTTTATGATTGGTGTGACAGTCCTTATATTTTTTTAATAGCGTTCCCTATGGGCGCTTTGAGCTTAAGTAGCTGTTATTTGAAGCTTTGCAGCAAAGCGTCAGTAAATGTCCAACCTTATTTATGGTAGCTCTCCACCACCCAAGTTCAATGTAAATTCAAAAATGATCCCAAAGACATGTCGGGTTAAATTTTGGTGCTGTCAGAGGATTTGGTGAAGAGCTGGAAGAAGATATTTATTATTGTAGGACAAAGTTTTATTTTGCATACTCTTTTTTTAGGGTAATAAACTTTTATATTTGTGTTACTTGGGTAAATTCACCCAATGATAAACTATTGTATGGCGCTAACCTCAATATTTAGGCTTGTTTGATTGATTTATTCCAGCACTTTGAATAATGGATGTCATGACCATATAAACTGTAAATAATTAGGAGTTTGTCTGACTTAAAATTCTCTGCTGCTTTATGTAATTTCCCAGCATGAGTGAATTCCTTAAACTACATAAAATTAGTCTCTGGAGGCTCTGAAATGATGCATGCTGGGAAATTAGGGTCGAGTAACCTCAGGTGCTGGGCATCGTCATCATTCAGCCTCAGGGGGTGTTTGCCCTTAAACTTTCAGGAAATTGCTCCATTTTATTTTCAACAGAAGCTTTTCATTCACTTTCATAGTAACATTTAGAAAACAAAGGCGCGCTTCTGTATATTTATATGTAAGTTTGACTGGTACACACAGACCCCCCCCCCCCTCTGAGTCTGTGCTGTGTGGTTCCGTCCAGTTGGAGGGCGCGCTCACTCGTAACCATGGTAACAGCGGTGCTCGTTGGCTGCGGAAGTCTGTAGAGAAGTTACAAACTGCGCTGTTAAACCGCAGTTTGAGGCGTGAATACCCGGTCACAGGTAACAAATACAGTACAGCTTTAATACGTGTAATGTTAAGAGCTTCATAATTTACCTAATGAATGTAAATTTAGCATCAGTGTTAAACTTAAGCTAATGCTAGTCTTACCATGACTTTTGCGCTTGTTAGCAACTAAATTATTGTGTATGTATGTCCAGACTGATTTTTTTTTTTACCCCCAAAACGAACTGTATAAGTGAAATAAATTCTACATAAATTATAAAATAAGGAGTGAAGTACTCTAAGTAAAACGGTTGCTACACGTTTAGAATATATTGTATGCTTGATGTACTTTAACTAGTCAACAGTTTGTGTTGCCTAGACAACAAGAACAGGCCTTGTTTTGAACTAACGTTTTCTTGTTCAATATTGCTCTTAAATGCAAACGTACACAGGATTTATACAGAGCTAGAAATCCAATAAATGAAAAAAATACTTTATTTATCCCAGAAGGGAAATTCAATAAATGCAGCCTGTAATATTTTATCAAATCCTATACATTCTTTTCAACATAAGGAAATATGTGTTTGTTATTCCAGCTCATAGCATCTGTACAGCAGAATGAAGCAACCAAGTGCACACTATATTAGAAATGATCATGTCCCAATTGAAAGGGGGGTCATAGACCAGAAATCACAAGCCAGTAACAAGTCACACATCTGTGACACATAGAGTTCAGTGAGGTTGTTGATGCTGTTTGTGGATTGTTGTCCCACTCTTCCAACTTTGCCAAAGAACTTGGCAACGTCGTCAGATGTTTAGTGGGACAGGATCACTTTGTTGGACTCATCCATCCAGATCATGTTGTGGCAGATTTTCTTTCATATCATGCTGTCTGAAATTATTTCTTAGATTATAATGGTGGAGCTGTGGACATTCAGCAGTCAGGCTACAGCTCTAACTGAGACATGCCAGCATCCAGCAGGTTTACAGTCTGCTCTCATCTTCTTCTTGTCATCTGTGGCATCATGTCATTTGAATGAGGCTGCATTTTAAGTTGGCCTTTTATAGTCACGGGTCAAAGGAGTGTCTGTGTGCTGGTCACACTGTCTGATCATTGTCCTTTACAGCCACACCTGAATGGTGTATAGATTAGGTCAGTGGTCAAGAATTTGTCACTCAGTGGCTCAGTAGCTCAAAAACTTGGTGCACAGTTGGATAAATGTACCCCTTTTCTAATCGAAATTAGATTTTAAACTTTTTCTCTGAGGTATTAAAGAAGACTATTTGCATGCTGCTTATGTTTTTTATTCAGTGTGAGTGGTAAAAAGTTACACATAGCTTTAATGTATTAAGTACACGTATCTGGTGAATTTAACTCCTTAAGGCCCAGGTTATTTATAAAAAATGTCTCCTCGAACAACATTCCTAAATTTGGTCAGTAACAGCTCCACAACTGCGAGGCCAAAACAAACAACCCTTTACGGATAAGAGGAATGTGATCAAATTGTTTCTCCATCACCAGCACAGTTTGAAATCTTAAAAACTGGACGTTGACATTTTTGCATTGTGCCTAATCAAGACTATAAATTAGAAAATAAATGAAAGCCTCCTAAAAACAAGTTAGTGACACACAGGTTATTGAACCTATTCTAAAAATGTCTCCACCACAACTCCACCAACTGTGATACAACAGAAATGAACAATGCTGCATCTATGTTAGCCATGGTAGTGCTAAGCTGTCTCATCATTGAATATGCCACAGTTGATAACCTCATTAAAGCCTCATCAAAATCGTGGTAGGCTGCCTTTTAATAATAGTCAAGGTCTGATCCCAGTAGAGAGATCTCCAGAAGGAATATTTACTGATTCCACTACATTCTTGCATTATGTTTTGCTGTGTTCAGTATACAATGGGATGATTTTTTCCAACTCTAAAGCTTAAGCTGAAACAAGTTTTAACACTTCCTTGCACATTGAAAAAAAAAAAAAAGAGTCAAGGAACATTTAATGTGGATGAGCTGCCCTGCTAAATTCATGCACTGGCTGGATTATAGGTTTGACCAGGTATTTTGAATTCAGATCCATTTGTTTTTGAACTTAAGCAGCATTTATTTTTTATGTTGTTGAAATCAAACTTCATAAAACACCTGTGAAGACAGACTGAGCCCAGTGTTGTGCGTTACAGTGAGCTTACAGCGAGGTGTCTCTGTTGCAGTCGCCTGTTAATCACTGCAGGATTACGCTGAGCTGAGGGAAAGTTGCAGCATGCAGCATTTCACGCTGAGGTATGTGGAGATCCTCCAGAGCAGAGTGTGAGAAAGTGACTGGACATACAGCACACACTCCTGATGACTTAGTGCCAGAGTCCGTGTCAAATTCCAGCCAAGACCAAAGCTCTCAAGTGGGACTGCAGGAGAAGAGGTTTGTGTGCTTTGTTATTATTTCCACTCTTTGAAAAAACTGGTGGGATATCAGAGCATTTTAAATCTGTTAGTTTTAAGTCCATCTCTACTCCAGAGTATGTTTCGTGTGATTTATATTTAGATTTTTACACTGGAAGTCTGTTTTTATGTTTACGTAACACCTAAATGCACCAGCATGATTTAGTATTATTAGTTTTGAAAACAGTTTGGTCCAGTATGCTATCCAGAAGAGCGAATTTGACACTTTCACATTACTTATTGTTACTCATAATTAGTTTGTCATTTTAAGTTAGTTTTAATGAGATTTGGTTGGTTTTGTGGAAAAAATAAAAATTTGTAATATTGTAGAAGAAAACTAAATTAATGATAATCTCATCACAAATATGCTGTACAATTTGAAAATTATCTTTGAGAAGAACATTTGTTATTGTGACAAGAAACTTTGGATTTAAAAAGAATATTTCCATTCATCTATCAGTTTTGACATGTTGGCAGCAATAGAATTTATAAGAAACACTGTGCATTAAATGTGTTTCTGTGCATATTTTTTAAAAAGTTAAAATTGGAAGATATATTCCTGTGTCGTTGTGTTTGTACAACAAAGCTGAAGGAAAGCTATTTAAAAATGTGGTATTTGGCAGTCTCTCTCAGAGAATTTACAAGGTCAGAGGTCTGTTAAAAGGACGTCTTCTGGGCGCTGCTGTAGCTGACCTGGTTGAGCTGGTGTCCCATGTGTAGGGCTACAGTCCCAATGTGGAGGTCATGGGTTCGAATCCTACTCATGACCCTTTCCCACACGTCCACCCCCTACTCTTCTCCCCCACTTTCCTGTCTCTCTCTCACTGACCTATCAAATAAAGGCACAGAGGCCAAAAAAATAATTAAAAAAAAAAAAAAAAAAAAAAAAGGACGTCTTCTGAAATAGTGTCTTTCAAGTGTCGAGAAGATCTTTAAAGTCTATTGCATTTACTTTCCAGTACTTGAGACCTTTTTTTAATCGTTTCAGGTATCTCAGGCTGTTAAATGAGGAGACGCACTGTTTCATCCCTTTTTCCTCGAGGGGACAGTTTGGAAGAAGAAGACAGAGAAGGACCTCAGTGCAATGTAAGCCTCAGCTTTTCTGTAATGGGGTTTAATAGCCAAGAGGGGGCGTTGTTGCTTTTGTGCCTGTGAGTTAGCCGCTATCAGTGCAAGATCAGACTGAAAAGGCTTGTGGCATCCTCTTGAGTCAGCATTTCAGTGAACAACAATCCTCTTGAGTCTTTATTTAGACAGCACAGAGAATGGAGGCAGCATCTCATCCAAATCCTTGAAATTAATTAGGTACAATCAGCTGGAAGTGCTTTGACACATGACAATACGCCTGAGTGGCATTTCATGAGCTCTCCAAGCTGAATTTTACATTTCTGTTCAGTGAATGGTTCATTTGTTACTATTCTTTTGTGTCTCTATCTCACATTAGCTGATAGCTATTGTCTGATTCATTCTCTGCAAATGGGGCAGATAATCTGTCTCTCCCCCTTTGTATTTTTGCTGATGCAGCACTATATTGAAATGGCAGCTGGTAGTGATGCTGGCTGGACACCCGAAAGAGGCTAAAGAGGGTCATCTTACTGTCAGGACACTCTCCAAGTCTGGTCCTCTTTCCTCTTCTTCATCCCGCCTGCCAACTGTCACATCTTTCAACTGTATCACCTCCTCTTCCTCCTCCTCCTCCTCCTCCACCTCTTTGTCGATTCTCCATCTCCTCTCTTTAATGTCATGTACTTTTGCTTCTCTCTCCCTCCCTGTCTTCTCTTCTTGAATCATTCATGCCCGACTTCCTCCCATGAGTGGATTTGACTCCTCGAGGAGCATGCAAGATCCTTGATGAGTATTTCCAGACTCCCTTTTTATCTCTAATTCGTCAAATGTTGGCTGAGCTTAATGGGTCAGAGTCATTGCCTTGGGTCTTTTATTTTTTAGGCCTCTCCTCTGAGCGTTTTGCTTTTAAAATGCCCCAATTCTGTCCACCTCCCCGGAGTGTCACTGCACACAAGAGGGAGAAAATCAGGGCTTGAAACAGGAAAAGTCAAGCTGATAGTGCAGTCTCAAGATGTTTTGGATTTTTTACCCCCAGTAGTATAGTAGTGCGTAGTATGTAATGCTTTAATGTTTCTGCAGTGCAAACCCCAGAGCTCACTTGTCAGTCAGTGACTTCAGTGCTGGGATGTCTCCTGCCTTCAGTTTTCAGGGGATGTTGCGCGAGTCTTTTTTCTTTGTGACAATTTTTAGGTCTCTGCTCCCAGTTCTGTATCTGTTTGTTCTAAATTTGCTTTTGCTCAGTTAGTTAATTTCATTGTTATGCTTTTGCTACTTTGACATGTCAAAATGTCTTCTGTGAAAAAGGCTGTTTCCCAAAAGATACTCAAAACAAATACCAGACTCATATGCTGACATTTGCTTGTTTTTTTTTTAATGAAACGTTTGACATTTTGGGAAACATTAGTAACCTCCTGTTGTCCGAGTTGGTTAGAGATAACAAATGGTAATTTATTGTTTTCACACTTCAGTTTTTGTACAAATTAAGCGAATGAGGGAGCAGAAAGCAGGGGGAATGACTTTTCTTAGTGGTTTGGCTGTGGTACGGTACAGCCTACTTCAGAAATAGTTTCAATCCTGTGTGCTACTCAAGAGATGAGTGGTGGTCTGTCATGACATGACATGTTAATGAGAGACCTTTGGAGGTGCTGTCAGGCAGATTCTTCTTACCTCTGGACAGAGCCAGACAAGCTGTTTCATCTTCTTTAGAGTCTTTCTGCTAATCTAGGCTAACCAGTTGCCAGCTCCAGCTAAATATTTATCATTCAGAGATGACAGTGGTATTGATCTTCTCATGCAACTCTCTGCAAGTAACCAAATAAGTACATTTCCCAAAATGTCAAACTGACACAACAGAAAAGTATTAAAGTTACAGAGGAAGAGGTTCATATATGTAGAAGGTTAATCTGAGGCCAATTAATTTGCAGTCCTAATCAACAGGGTATGTAATTGTTGTTTTAGCTCATCAAATTAGCAAAGTCGATGGCGGTAGAGACAAGAACAGCAGCCCTGAGCATGCTCAGTGTTGTCTACCAAATGTGGAAGTACTACCAGAATATCAGTTGTGACGTTCTTTTTCTTTTTCTCGTCTCTGAATATGGTAAAATTAATTTTAAAGACCCCCTTTCGTCAAAATCTTTTTTTAAAAACCTTATTAACATGAGTTAGAAGCCATAAGTGAAATAAGCAGTAAATAACATCAAAACAAAGATTCAGACTTTGACGGTTTCATATGTCACAAAGAAACCAATACTGTCAACTTGCTGGCTGGTTCTTTCTGTATCATTGTTCTTCTTCAGACTCGGTTCTAACAAGTGTGACTGAATTATTCTAATATACAGCTTGTCTTGTAGTGAAGAGTAGTGTTACAGTGTCCAAGCAGAGTCGTAGGTGAGCTGGTGTGCTCCAGCTGCACTGAGTTGCAGAGCGGTGGGTAGAGGGCGCGGCAGGGGCTTCATAGATCTGCACATTCTAGAGGAAGCAACATCTGAGCCATTTTTAGGTGAGAAGGGATCCTTCTTATAGAAAAACTTCTAAATATGTCATTTTGATACAGAGGGACTTTAAGTTCTTTTGCATTTTCAGTAAAATAAAACAAGACATTTTGTCACCTAATGTAAAAATACACTTTAAGAAAAAGAATAACAGGAAATGTCCCCATAACATTAGCTAACATTACTTACATTACCTATGCTTAATGTTTTAAAATAATGTTTTAATCCCATGCCCAGAGATTATTTGAAGAATATTTACACATTTTAAAAATAATTTTTCAACAAAGTTAACAGTTAATTGGGACAAAAAGCATTTGAACTGCAACAGACGATGTTGTTTGAATGTTCCTTGGGCCAGAGATTATGTAACATGATAAGATTAGATCATTCTTAACTTTCAAACAATGTTTTCTAGATATTATCATGACCTCAGATGACCGAACATATTTTTTTCACAATGTTTTTGTAATGTGATATATGAACAAAGAACCAAATCATTTTTCCTGCAAAATCTTGAGGATGTTGTTGAGATAGCACCACAACACAGGATGGAAATTCTATTCTTCAGTACCCATCTGGTGATCTCATTTCCAGCAGCAGGATAGTGCATATTGGATTGACTCCAAATAAATTACCATGTCACCCAGTGCAACCATGAGGGTCATTTTAGTTTGGACAACTGTGAAACTCTGTGGCACAGAGAAATAAGAAGCTCTGCATATCATACATGCTAGCAGATTAATTCATTGTTGGTTTTGCTCTGTTCATGGGACTACATCCAGCATAAACCTCTAAAGGCAACGTAAAGGAGTAATAAACATGTTCTGAGTTTGCCACCCCATGGAAAACTGTGTTAGCCATCCAGCCAAATTTAAGTTAAGGTATATGAAATTAGGTTTCAAGATTGTGGAAAAATACACTGTATTTTGTGCTATGACATGGCATGGGGGTGTCCACTGAAGGCGACTTGAAAACTTTCACAGCAGCCCAAATAAACTGTACTATCCATGCAAACAGACCAACGTTTTGACTAGTGGGCACTGTAGATATACACTAAGTCACGTAGAATACCAAACTAAGCCCACACAGCAACTTATGTACATCCCTTGGTGGGCATGTATTGCTGACAGTGGCACAGGATGTTGTCCAGACAAGAGGATGAAGGCCGAGGAGGAAGATAGTCAGTTCAGCCCCATTCACCAGTAACAGGATTATCCCTGAATCCCAGTTGTCTCAGCTGAATTTTGACTACTTTGTTTAAAATGGCCACTGCAGAGGCGGGTGTAGGTGGTGACTGTCAACTCTCCATCATTGTGGCTTGTCACAAATTCAATCCACCTCTTCTTGATCTCATCCTTCTCAACAAATTTAAACAAGGAGGGCAAGCTGTTCTGCAAACTCTGGCATCCAGAGAGGATTTCACTAGACACTTGCCGGACGAAAGCATTGCTAGTTAAAGAGTAGGCATCAGTAGGTGGAGTAACTCATGACTGAGTGGGAGAATTATTAATGCTGTTGTACTCAGTTTGAGATATGACAAGATAAAACTTTATTATTCCCCAAGGAAATTCTTTTCTTTATATGATTATAGTATTAGGAGCTGGGGTCATGTTTTATGTGAACACAAATGATGAAAAGCAGTCGAACATTCTGCCTTCATAGCTGACAGTCTTTCTCGTGTTTCCAGCGGTTATTTCCTGACATGCACAATGTGTTTAGAAACAAATCTCTAAATTTCCTTTGCACAGGCTTTAAAGGAGTTTGGAAAGCTTTATGGCACAGAGACACAAGATGTATTGAAGTGCTTACTCTCCAGTGGAACTGTTAATATGAAGAGATCAAACAATGTCTAAAATAACTCTCATTTATAACCCTTTAACTTGGCTGCATGACAGAGAGCAACAGCACTGACCCTTCTCCCTAGTTCCTACTTGTAAAGCATGCCTTTGAGCATGAAAGGCAGTGGGTGCAGAGTTCAGCCTTGGTCACATAAACACACCCACACCCACTCACACACACATGCAGGCTGTTATTACAGACTGTTATCTGGCTCTGCAGATTAGTAGTGCTGTCAGAGTCTCCGTCCTGTAGAGTGCGTTCACCCCTCAGGGAGTGAATCTTGCCGGAGATTCCTGCACTAACTCAACATTCCCACACTCATTCATTCCCTTAAATCTCTCTCCTTCCTTCTCTCCCCCCCCTCACCGTCTCTCTGAGTCCAGCTCTTCATCCTCTGCCTGCTCCCTCCTGATTGGCAGCGGAGCTTGTTGTTACCGTGTGCGAAGTGTGCCCGGGCCAGTGGAGGGTGGCTGATAGAGATCAGAAAAAAATTCCTGCCCGGGCTCCTTCATGCCTTTTAAGGTGGTGTTTTCCCTGAGGGGTACAAGTATGTGAGAACAGTACAGAACAGGACAGCTTGGGAACGCACCTCAGGACGAGGCAGTGCAGTGCGGGTTGGGATGCGAGTGTGTGGAGGTGCTGCTGGTGTGAGTCTGATTGCTGCTGCCACAGGAAGCACAAGATTTCACAATAAGAGGATTGCACACAGGACTACATAGACAGGCAGACACACTCCTCCTCCTTCCTTAGAGGGTAAACTTCAAAAGGGCAGACAGAGCTGTGTGATGTGCAGGGGGCTTCTGAAGCTGCTGTGGCATGCACTTTGACCTCAGGCTGTGAGGAAGGGGAGGCATGAGGAAGAACCACAGTGCTATTCCGCTCATCTATGTGACAGAGGTAACATTTGCACTTGTTACGTCTCTAAAATCTGTCTCCTGATTCTTGAGTTTGTTATTTGCTTGATGTGACCGATCGGGAAATTGCTTCTTCTGCTGTTTTACTCCTGCATGAGTGAGTAAAAAGCAAAAAGCAAAGTTAAGTTAAAGGCAGAGTCGCATGTAGTCAGCAGTGCATTATTGCCCTTGTGAACTCGACATTTACAGTGCATGAGTCACAGGAGAAACACCTGATGTGAGGTTGTTAATTTTCACTTTCTAGTTATGTGGTTTTCCTGAGCTTTTCCTGAAACCGGTGAAGACTTCTCGGTATAGCTTGCTCTGATTACAAAGAAAAAGGTTGATTTTGTGTCATGCTTTTCACCACAGCCGTGCAATTAAATGAGTGTTTGCCGTAAGAGGTAATCAAGGAAGTTGTTTTTTTACAGTTGAACGTTAAGTCAGACAAGTTTCACCACGTTCCCCTGAAAGCGTCTACGTGCAGTTGGCCTCAAGCAGTATGTAAGGAATGTCTATACCAAGCCTTAGATCGTGCACACCTCTTCAATTACAAAGAATGCCTTTTTGCTATCTCTTTCTTTTTTGCTTATTCTAAAACAACACGCCTAAAGTCGCTCTGTTCTGCTTCTGAGCACTCGAGCGGGAGGTCATGTTTGTGTTCCGCCTGTCTTTATCTGTCCGTCACAATCTCAGCCGCTCCATCAAAATGTCCGGTTGTTGTGGTTAAAAGGAAAGCATCCCAGAGCCAGTCCCTAGACAGTCTCTGTGCTCTGGGCTGCCCTTATTGTGCTGACGCTGTGTGTTTTGTGCGTGCATGCGTTACGTAGCTAGATGTACCGGTAAATACACAAGGAAAGACCACGAAAATAATGTTGCGTAACCCTTCCACCTCAATGAGGCTCTTCCTGTCATGCCAACAGCCTTCGTCAGTCCACAAACAAGGAAATCGTAGTGGGAAGAAGCAGCTGCTTTTTTTGTTGCTCCCCAGTGCGTTTTCACCCTCCTCAAGGTCTCAAAGTTCTGCAACAAGTCTATAATCAGCCTTGATCTGTGTTTTCACAACTTATGCAGACTTGATATGTTGTCAAATCCTCTGTGTACAGTTTTACTGCAGGGCTCAGAAATGTAGACACGCTCCAACCGTGAACTGTGGTCACTCACATCCATTTACCATGGTAACCATCGCAGTGCCTCACACACAGCAGTCAGGACCTGTACTCTGCTTTTACCTTCTTCCTGTTTTCTCTCATTGCGTTTGTACCCATTGACATAGACAATGTGATGGAGGACATGTGTCAGCGATACAGCCCTCTTACTCTCATTTGTCTTCTTGTACTTTTCTGACTTTGTTTAATGCGCTCAGGAAGAAATTATGCAGTGTGAGGACATTTTTACAGGTTCTCACCACTACATGGAGTTCACTGTAAGTCTTCTGTTCAGTGTAAATGTTTCCGTACATGTTAATAAGCTTATGCACAGATAGGATCAGACATATTTTATCTGTTGAATGTGATGAAAAACTAACTCGTAAAGTCGAGCTATTTAGAATGCCACTTCCAACGACAGAGCCAAACGGTTTTCCGAATACATTTTAAAAATGAAATTACAAACTTAGCAAACACGTTTAAATATTAAGTTTAAGACTCAGCAATAGAATATAAAATACAGATTTACTTGACAAAATAAAATATTAATGTTAAGACCCTACAATATTACATCTAAAACTTTTAAAATTAATTTATTAGTGCTATTGTATCCTCAAACACTGATTGTTTGAATCCTTTGTACTCTTGCATTACTGGTCTTTGTGGCTTCCTTTACTTGGAATGAATCTGTTTTGCACTGAAGGACAAACACAAGGTTCTTTTTGCCATATTTGGAGCCCCTTTCTCCTCTCCTTACAAAAGGTCAGAACCTTGTCGGAAACCAATAAAAATGTGTTTCTAATTAATTTGACAAAGATAAAAACAATCCCTGTTTGGAATTAGAATGTAGTTTAGGTTACATTTAAGGATTAAATGTGGCTACAAACAATAGTTCCCCAGTTCCTACATATGTTTATTTATAACAGCCACTTTGTGAGGATTAAAAACAACAAATCCCCGCAGAATTACTGATTGTTATTTATTTTTCAAGATGGTTAGAGAACACTGGTCGTTCAGAGTTTTGACATGCTGCACTAAAAACCAGTTCTACCCACTCCGGATATGAAGCCATTAAAATGAAGTGAACACACTGACTGAACCAATTTTTAATGTCATTGTCTTTTTTAAATCACGCATGTTGCCTCAGCCATTTAAAAGATGCTCTAATGACATAACATCTCGGGCATAATGGTCCAATCTTCACATTAATAGAGAGAAAGGCCAATATGATGCATTGATGATGAACAAAATAAACATCTCATCTGTTCAGGAAAACATCAGCTACTTCAAGGTTGGTCCTGATTCATTATTTGCTTTTACTGGTTGTGTTCAGTCCTGTCATTCCTCTTTTTTTTTTTTTCTGCAGTAATTAGTTTCCATTCTTTCTTCTAGACATTTTCTAAATGTCTCTGGCGTGTCTGTCTGGCCTGTTATGAACAAAAACGTAGACCGTCACTCTTGCTGTTATTGAACATTGCTCACATAATTTTCGGTGAGCCTGGAAACTGTCTGCTCTTTGGATATAAATTTATGAGAAGGCCAGTTGCACCAGGAACTACTTGCCATGTTGAACTGCCAGCGGCTGCTCACAAGTCTGTATAAGTTCAGGAACTGAGTTAATTAACCAAATATAACGTGTAGCCTCGAGGTCAGTGAGGGTCCAAGTAAATGTAGTTCAGAAAATATCTGTATTTAAGCTTGTGTGTGTTCTGGTAACTTATTTTTGATCTATGACTACATGCCTGAAAATCAAACAAAATTGTCATTAGCCTGAGGTGTACCTTTTGTTTAGCGCTAATTAGCACATGTTTGTATGCATGCTAAACGAAGATAATAAGTGGACATGTCATAGGCTAAGGAGAGGCTGTAGTAATGGTACCAATAATAACATGAAATATAATTTGTTAAATTTGAAATAAAACTGAATGAAACTCTGAGCTAGCAAACAGATTATTTGGCAGTCTCGCACGAAATTTCTTAATTTTACATCCAACACTTATAAAGCAATATTATCATTTATTAAAAGTCATGTTTGTGTCCATGTAATGAATGTAAATGTAGTATTCACTTTGTTTTCTTGCTTTGTTTTGCTTTCCACAAACTCCTGAGACAAATCTTTGGCTCTTTAGCTGCTAGATGTGTCATTGTTAGCAATGAGATCAGAGCAAGTTGTCGTTGGACGGCTGATAAAATGATGAAAATGAAAACTTACTATGAAACGTCATGTAACTGCAAGGAGCCACAGACTCAGGTGATAATTCAATCATAGTTCATAACTTTCCCCTTTGACAGTGTGGCAGTATCAACCCATAACCCCTTTAAAATAGTTTTAAAAAAATGAAAAGACTATTTATTCATTTACGAAGAGTGACTATCACATCAAACGTGTGCATTCATTTCAAAGCACCACTGTGCCCAACTACAGCCTGATGGCATGGATGTCAACACTTTGATTAAAACAGAAGAGAACAACTGATAAGAGACGCAGTTTTCCCAGAGCCGAGTGCGGTGGCTTTATATTGCTAATTTTCAATCAATATTCAAAAAATAATTTCAAGTTAAGTAATATGAAACAAAGAAGAGCAGCAAATCCTCATATTTGACAAGCTAAAGGTAAAATAAATAATTAAATAAAACTGAGCAGAATAAAATGGAATTAATTTAAGTAATTAAATCAAAAACAGTGCAGACGAGTTGAATTGAGCACATGCAAATGAAGATCGACGATAAGAAAAATTAAAACAGATACATTCACTAAAACTGATGAATAAAAAGCATTGAATTAATTATTTTACTTTTAATAATGGCTACAGTTTAGGATTACACCATTTGTTGATTAGGACAATAGTGGAATAAAGAAAACTTTATTTGTACAGCACCTTTCACACAGGTTATAAACCAATTAATAGAGTTTTTAAAATATGTATATTTTTAAAACTAGCAACTAAAAGAAAAGTGAAAATCAGATAAAGTCAATGACAAATAACATGAATGAGTGGAAAAGTCACATTTTAAAACACTAAATACAATCCTGTAAAATAAACAATGCCATGTTAGATTCACCACATTGTGACACATTTGCAGTTACACGTGTCTCACCTCTGAGCTCCTTCACGAACGTCACCAGGAACACAAACTGAACGTGGCCTCATCAAACACAGGTGTCCCCTGAGCTCCGTCACACTGATTAGACCGGAGCTGTGTCTCCTGATGACGGTGACCTTCACTGACCAACAAGTGCATTCATTCAAGCTACATCCGCTGCAGCCTCTCATACTGCAGACACACACACACACACACACACACACACACACACACACACACCCAAGCTGCTGTCATCCTATAGTCAGAATCCATTTCTCATCATGTTTGCCACGGATTCACAGCTCAATTTATCGCCATAGCAACAAGAACTGATGCCAGCAGTGTCCATTTGGCTCCAGCTGTATGACGCCTATGGATTCACATGTTTACACCTAAAGCCTCTTTGGCAGAATTAAGTCCCACTAAACTCACCTCTCATGGAGCTAAAGCATCTGTTTTGGTTACTTAAGTTTTCTTATCACCTCTTACGTCTCACAACAGTCCTCCGTTCATCTAAACACCATACCATCCAGTCAACGGTACAAACAAAAAGATTTTTAACGTCTTTTTCAATTTGTGTTTATTTATCCAAACAGCAACAAACCTTAGTCTGGAGAAAGCAAGAGCTTTTGCTCAGCATCACAATTTACTGTGGGTCTTGGTTAAAGCTCCAGAGTGGCCGAGATATTCAGTAAGATCCAACAGTTGTGATGCTGAACATGTGGGCGATAGTTCTCTCTTGAAACTGAAGTGATACCTTCCAACACATGTGTATCTGATATAGTTGGCTTTCAAAATATCTCAAGAAAATTAACAGTTAACTTAACCTGATTCTACCTTTGATTTAAATACCAACAAGAAAAAACATCTCAGCTTTTCAAAACTAATGACCTCATGCCCCTCCAGTGTTGGAAGAAGTGTTGAGATCTTTAATGTCACTAAAAATAGCAATATTATTGTGGTAAAACAGGCAGGAAAAAAGCCCGGCATTTGAAGTTTTGTTTTAATCTTTAGTAATTCACTATATTTTTTTGTAAGCTATTCTGTAAGGTAACTCATTGTTATAGCTCTCAAGTAAAATGAATGGGGAAAAAGTACAGTATTTTCCTCTGAGATATAGTAAATGTATGCTTCTACCTGTAGCTGTCAGCCTTTTAAGTCATTAATAACTACATTTACAGAGACCACAAGAATGTGTGTGCGGCACTAAAGGCTATAATTGAGACCCAGAGAAACGGCATAATGGCACATCCTTTCCACATGTTTGAACCACGTTACGTTTGATGTGATGGGATTTATTCATAATTGACTTGTCTGGTTAAATCAAATCAAACAAAGCAGCGTGTGCATTTGTTTGCAGATTGTGTATGTGCTCAGCTTCATTAACATATAACCTTGTCTTTGTCTGTAGCCTCTAGCTACCTAAACTAAAGGGGAAAAACAGGCCTTGTAGTGTAACAGAGGTGTAGTCTTTTCTCTATCATTTATTTTCTCTGTGAAGCAAGAAGAAAAACAAGTGTTCGATGCTCTTGCTTCATTACACACATCCTGAGCGTATAGACAGAAAATCCAGCTGTCATCAAGCTCATAATGTTTTGTTAGATTGAAGTTTCCACTCATGTTGGAGGCTGTTGTTGATTTGTATAACCTAATTCTGAGAGGATTATTAAATATTTCGTCAACAATATTGAGTGTCACATCAAAGCAAGGATAAGACTCAGGCTACCACAGAGCATGTAAATTGAAAGAGAGGGTAAAAACCAGTGATTTTGGGGGTTTTACATGACAAACAGATGCTAATTCATGCTCTTACGGAGAGTTGGATGAGAATATCAATATCATTCTCCGTCTGTTAAACATTAGGCTAATGGTTAGATTAGCTTAACATGAAGACAAAATGAGCACTCTGGTCCAACATTAGTCCCTCTACCAGCAGGTGTGAAGCTTTTTAATTACCACATTATGTATTGTTTGTTTAATTTGTGCAAAAACAGAAGTGTAAAAATGGCAAACTAGCTGTCTATCATTGTTTTGTCTTTATGCTAGGCTAAGCAAGCGGCTAATGGCTGCAGCTTCAATGTTTAGCAGACAGCACCTAAAGAAAAACTTAGCATTATGCTTATTCGCGGTCTGTCCTTAGAGTTAGAAGAGAACATCAATACAACTCTTGTGTCTGTGCATTTAACATGATCTGACCTTATGGGATGGCTAACATAGCTTAGCATTAAACAAGCATACTATCAAAAGCTCCCTAAATAATATGGGAACAGGTTTGATTGATGCATAGGCTGAAAGGTAAAATGTGAAAATGTAAAACGAAGCAAATTTTTGTATTTCCAGTCATTAAGTGAAGCTAAGCTATGCTAATCGGCTACTAACTTATGTTCTTATCTCTCTGTCAGCAAACAAATAAAAAACATGCCTATCTCCCATAATTTGTAATGGATATTTATAACCGTTTATCAACAACCTGATTCATTTGATATGACTTTTAGACTAATTACAGAACAGAATTTTAGACATCAGCCATTTTACAGTAGAAGGAAGTTAGTGCTTCATCTGTTGAGTTATGTGATATTTTCCCAGAACAATGACAACGTCAGTCAGCTTAAATGTCTCCTTTTATCCCTCTCTGACCTCTGGCTTTCATGTCACACCTCAGTGTCTTTCAGGTCCTCTAACTCTCTCTCTCTACGCCTACATATCACAGCAGTTGTCATTTGTTCTAGAAAAAATAATTAATTCTGCAGAGAGACCTGAAACCACTCAGAAGAAGACAAAGGGGCTGAAATGTCACAAGCTGCCGGGGTGGGGAGGGCAGTGACGTGGGCGTGTGGCGGGATGACACATGAAAGTGTGGCTGGTGCCCCACCCCACCGCCACCGCACGCTTTCAAAGCGTGACCCCTTAGATATTTATTTCAAACGGCCTCTGGTGCCCGTGTTAGCTGAGAGAGGCCACGCTGTCCTTTCTGAAAGTATTCACACATTCTGATGGTCTGATCAGGTCACATTACAGCGTGGCTGCAAGGTTTAGATCAAAACTGTACATCCAAGCTTTGCTTAGTCCACAGTGTACCCAGCTTGTGATTAAAAAGTCACGTATTTCATATTCCATCTCGTATTTTCTGTGTTTCATCACCATTTTTTTTAAGATGGATACAGTTATTCAAGTATAACTCTTTTTAGTTGATCTGTAGGTTATTTACTTGATTGATTTAGTAACTGTTTGGTTTGTAAAAGTCAAAATATGGTGAAAATTAGTGTAAAGTGATGTCTGTTTTTGGCGACTAATGGACCAAAACAAAAGTAAGCGGTACATCCTCTCATTTAGGAGGATGAAACAAGTTCTACATTTTAGTAGTTTAGTAATTTTAGAAGTAGTTGCTCTTGTTGTTTCCGGTAAATTTCCTCCAGATGGACGAATAGATCTATCAGCTGGTTGCTGCAGGTCTATACATCCTTGTTATGGTGAATTCCTTTTGTGTAGGTTTCTTCTGAATAGAATAAATGTACTTAAGCTTTTCCATGCATGACAATGAATGAGCACTTTTCCAGAACAAAGTGAAACAGGCAGCAGCTGCTTCTGGTTGAAAGCAGGGCGCTGATGAAGCAGCAGGTACCCATTTAGGAGCAAAAATAATTTTACTTTACAAGACAGGCCGCAAACTGTGAGAATAATCAGTGAGTGGTTCATGGTATTTCCTGACAATTATTCTAATTTCAAAGCTACTTCCATTGCTTTGTTAGATTTATACTCTTTAATCAAATAGCTCCTGATCTACATCAGACAACCTTTCAAACTTTAGACTTGATTTTATTGTGCAGTTTGATACTTTGTAAAGTAAAAATATTGTATATTCACAAATATAAAGGAAATGTAATGGCACCCACCAAAACAACACAGTGAAAATAAACGCACATAACACACAGTGGTTTGGCAAACTTATCAAAAAACTTCACATCGTATTTTGGGGGACTGTAGATGGTTGCAAAGGTTGTACGATGGGAGGATTTTAACTGAATGGCAACATATTCAAAAGAGTCACTCTTTCTGCATCAGACGCTTTCATTAAACTAAATGACAATTCTCCCTTGTTGTTTTAAAGCGATCTTGCTTCACTCATGAAACTAAAGCTATGAGGCGCTGACTCAATAAGAACTACTGCACTTTTATCAAGTTTCAGTTTAAAAAAGTAAAATCAAGGTTGTGCCTTTTAATACAAGTCATTGATTAGGAACAATTTGCCTGCCAAAGACTTGCTATTTAAAAGAGCTACATTTAATTTGTTGAGAACCCTATGTTCCAGGACACACTGTGCCTGACGTGGAATTCTTGTTAAATTTGACAGCGCTAAATTTTTTTGAAAGATGGAGCATTTTTTTTTTTTTTTTGCGTATCAAAAGTTGAAGCCCGCTGCTATAGCTCAACTGGTTTAGCTGGCGACCCACGTACAGGGGTGATAGTCCCCAATGCAGCAGCCATGGGTTCCAATCCTGCTCATGGCCCTTTGCTGCAATTCCTTCCCCCACTTTCCTATCTCTCTCTACAAAAAAGGTCAAAAAATTAACTTAAAAAAAAAACAACAAAAAAACTTGAATCTGGCACATCAGGCCCCAACTCATATCCACTGTATGTTGTGGTGGTTGGTTGATTTTTCTTTTAAATTTCAAGCTCAATCAAAGCATGAAGATGTAACCATTCAACCATAACTCTACATGTATTTTTAATTAAGTTGGTCAGTGGTTTTTTTGTTTGTTTGGTTTTTTTGATTAAGGATTTTGTGTTTACAGAAGTCAAAAAACTAATTGAGCTTTTCCAGTGAAGTTGCGTGAACGAAATGAAGCGATAAACACTTTACAGTATGAGACTGAGTGTTCAGTAATTATTCTTTCACTGGCCTATAACTGGTCAACTTTAAGCATGCTAGGTGGAACTTTTTAATTATAGATTGTAAACTCTCCCCCGGGCTGCTAAAGCCCCAAACTCCCAGAAAAATACAGAGGACATGACCACTGCGTACTCATTTGTCGCTGGATCCGGGCTAGTATTAATGTGGTAGCGCCTGAGGGTGTATCTTGACACCATCTCATGGTTTTCCTTCTAATAATAATAATCTTTATTTATAGAGCACTTTTCTAAACCCACATTGCGACGCGCTTCACACAAGCAACAAAACAAGCCGAGCATGAAATCAAGAGAAAGAATGACCTTAGAATACACTATAAAATAACATAGCTCACCAGAAAGGAGCATTAATAAAAAAAAAAAAAAGCGGATCATTAATAATCAAGTAAAACCAGGATATAAGTCTGTTTTAAGAAGAGATTTCAAAGGTCACTGACTCTGATGGTCTGATTTCCTCAGGCAGCTTGTTCCATCGCCCCAGGGCTCTGATTGCGAATTCTCTTTCTTTTATTCCTCTGAGTACAAATTTGCAGTATTTTCTTTATCAGATAATGAAAGCGATACCAGTTGATAGTCCTCCCCCATGTTTACCCAGTGTGTTTTAGGGGATTTATAACCCGGTTCATTTCACCTCCAGGCTACCAAAACCCCCCGTCGCTGTTCTTGCCCATTCAAGAGACCATCTGTTTCATAAGTTGCAAATTTATGCTTCACTGTATTCACGTCTTTAATAGCATCATCAGCGCCATTCACACAACTACTGTACACAATAACACTGCATCGGGGTTTGTGAAGCTGTGGCTGCAGCGATGCATCTGTCTGCTGCAGAGCTTCAACTCCAGTCAGCTTAAATTTACCGCCAGAGCTCCTTAAAACCTGTCAGCTTTTTTTTTCATTCCCAGCATGTCCATTCAAGTGCCCCATTGATTTAGTTCCCCTGCTAGGCTGGAACAAAAGGCACGGCTGGATAGCGGGGAACCTCAGTCCTCCCTGAAGAAATGCTATTATAGAGGCTGAAAAGAGCTTGAGGAGCGTAAGAAGGAAGAACTAGAAGAGGAGGAGGGAAGACTCTGCTGTTAGTTTGTTTGAAAGAGAGAGTGGCTTCGAGGTGCAGACAGCAGAGAGCAGAGAGAAGGCAATGACTGAAATGTGGCAAGTGAATTAAAGGAGCTCTGAAGCAACACCAGCAGATCATAGCTTGTTTAATAATATGTTAAAATGGGAAGATTTTAAAGTGCATTTCACAAAAACAGCACAGTATTTAATATCATAGTAAATGACCCTTTGACATTAGCAGGTTAGCGTAGCGAGATTTCTAACTCTCATTGTAATCTGCATGAATACAGACTTTAAAATAAACTATGTATATAAATAAATATGTATATCCATATTTTATAAACTGTGTTTACAAAAGATAGGCAATTAAGTTTTATATATTATTTGCTTTCTTAAGATTGCTGTTCTGGTGATGTCTTGCTTAAGCAGCTGATTGCTTTTAAATGGATGTTTCCTTCACAAATTTTACTCTTAGAGTCTGTATTCACTAAGACATAGTGATGAAAAGTGTACCCACAATTATCTTACTGGTTTTTCTTTCCAGCTTACAGCTTTACTAAGTAATAGCTGGAGAAGTTGCAAAGTCGCTGGTGAATATAATGAAGCATTTCACAGCTAAAGACTCTGATTGGTGGAGGCCAAAAACAGAACTAAAAGGAGAGTGAAAATTGGATTTATGCTCTCCAGGGAGCCAGAAACACAACTCGAGAGACCTATCAAAATTCCTGAAAGTCAGTTGAGTCAGTTGAAAGTCAGCAATGAGTTTGTCGTTCGGTGTTTTCTGCTAGTTTGGTCACTGCTGCTCCTTTTCAGGCGCTGAGAAGTTTGTCTTGTAACTTGGTTAATGTGAAAATGTGTATTTTTGCACCACCCATGATCTTTTAATAAACCTAAACTAGGAGGTTTGGTTTTTAAACCTACGAAAACAGTGAGCGAAAAGAAAGTAAAGTGAGTCAAAATGAAACCAAAGTTGCAAACTATAACACAACTAAATGAAAAAATAACGGCCCAACATTGGACACAAACGTCAGTCTCCTGGGTGGGAGCCCTGTGAGTTACACCAGCGCCTCCTCCCTGTGTTTCTACCTGCAAAACAACTCCCATCCACCTGTCAGCGTTTAATATTGATGCAGGTGGCACTGATGCCAGAAGTTGACAAAATGTCAGTTTTTCACGGCCTGGGCATCCGTATGGATTGGTCACTTGGTCCTTGGGAAGGACTTGGTGACTGTTTTATAAATAGCAGGGTGCACCGCAGACTCTCAGGTCTACATTTCGTACAAGGCTCTGGATCCTCACCAACCCTGGTGGTGGAGTGTTTTGACAATACCATGTCAGAGTGATTATTTCTGCCCGGTGATACATGTGGAAGCCCAGATTGATTAGTCACTGTCCCAAATGCCAAGTGGTAGCCACAGCAGCCGCCTCCCTCGTGCTCTGCTCTCTGTTGCAGCCTGGTTGTGTGAAAGTAAGAATCATTGTCAGTACTGCTGAGCCTAATGAGGCTTATCGGGTTCAATAGCACAGGGTGTAAGGAACATTTATGTAGTTTAAACTGGCCTTGCGGACAAATCCATCTTTTCTCACAGCGAGGTCCAGGGAGATTACACAAACTTTAGTGTTTCACGGTGAATACTTTTGAACACCTTGCTGCATACGAAATGCAAAGTTATAAAGGTACGTGAATAAGTGGAAGAAGATAGGTAGGATTGTAGGGAAGATTAAATCAAAGAGGTACCGGATGAAATTTCCCTGCATGTCTCTGAGAGGGAGACACATCGTGAAAGAAAATGTAATTGCTGGCATCGACTGATAATAAAAAAGTGAGCGGGAGGTTGACAGCTTTCATAAGAAGACAGTGTGATTTGAGGACAGGCGACATGCAAGCAGAAAGATGAAAAGGGGGTGCGATGAAAGATGGGATGAGTTTTTTTTCTTTTTCAGATGAGGCTTCTGTTGGGGTTATGTAATCTAAAAATACAACGTAACTTCACTGCTCCAATTACTTAGAGCAAAAAAAAAAAAGTGCATGTGTATAAGCGTCTCGCTCTTCAATAGATTCTGACAGAGCTTATGTTGATTCTGTCTTTGCTCTGCGTGGCACCAGGGATGAAAGATGAGTTCTGCTAACAGATGCACACAGCAGTGGGTCGCAGCTTTCCGCCTCATCTGGATATGTACACATATTCCCAACTGACAATAGCAGCAACCGAACACAAAAATTATAAACACATTAGAGCGAGTCCGTAACGGTGATCTCAGCAAGACATCTGATGATCGTCATAGCTTTAAAATATTCAAGATCTTAATGAAATTCTCTCCACATAATATCCTTTCTGCCGGAGGTCTGACAGATATATGCTATCAATTTCTTGTCATGACACTCACATATTTCTTGTCTCTATAATCAAGAAAATGAGTTCAAGATTAATTAAATATGATCTCTTCTAGGTTTAATCTCATCTTCATAGCACCCGTTAATTTGATAGTCCACGGTGTCAGTGATATCTTACAACGTACAAAGGAAATGAAAAAGCAAAGAGACGTGTCTTCCTACAGAGTCACCCTTCCTCTGTGTCTCAGATTCACAGCAATAACAGGGCTGGATTAGGACAGCTGTGAGTCAGTTAGCTCTCAGTTTCTTGTCGCACTTTCTGTCTCCGTCTGTCAGTTTCCCACACATATATTGTATGAACTTGACAGTGCGGTATGTGAACTGATATTAGCATTGACGTCAATTTTACTGGCATCGACGCAATGAACATTAACACTGGAGGTGGTTATACAGGCATCAAGTGACATACTGAGTAAGCATTGTTCGTCACCTAAGTCACCAAAGTAGGACAGTGTGTTAAAAAAACAGTGTCAAGGTAATTTCAAAATATTCAAAAACTGTGATTATATGCTACTTTCCTCATCTGTTGCTCACTGGAAATGTAATAGGTTTTGGAAAAACAATTTGACACAAAGCCATCAATTTGATAACACCACCTTCGGCCCAGAGAAAATGTGACGGGCAGTTTTCACTATTTTATTATATTTTCCAGTCTTGTTTTACGAAATCAAGCACTAAATGTGTTCACTGCAGGGCTAACTCTATTAATAACACTCACTCTGCTGCAATAATTGTAATAGTCTAACTTATCCTATATGTCAATTAGGCGGAGAGATTATCAGAAAAATCATGCAGTCCAACACAGCAAAAGAAATGTACCATAAAACTGAGCCAAGACACAAACAACAACAGCAAAACATCTCAATGAATGCACTGAATTTCAACATATGGTTATTTCTGTTTTTCTGGGTACTTAATTTGCAACAAAGTGGGTACACTGGTGGAGAGGGAGATGTGAAATTCGCTGTGCAACAAGACCAGCTATCAACCTAAGATGTCCTTTCATCTAGATCGTCTTTCATCAAGTTTTGTTTGCTCTGTTTTGATTCCTGCCACTTCTTGAATGACCTGTGTGGATTTTTTCCTGCTTAGATGCTCCACTATATTCACCAGCGTTGTACGTCAGGCGTTTGGTTTTAAGCAGGCAGCATGCATTTGGTTTATCAGAGATGTTTTGCTGCGGGAAGCAAGGTTAATGAGAGAAATTAGAGTCAATCAGAAGTTGCAGGTCATGAATAATAAGCTCAAAGATGGTGAAATGATCCACAGAATGGAGGGGAACCGCACAGTCAGGAGATACTGCAGCTTACTGTGGGCTTGTTACTATGAATAACCCTGTGGCCAATAAAAATAGTCACTTGATCCACTGTAAATATTGGTTGATGATATCTGGTGGAGTTTTAACAACAAACCAATCTATGTTTGCACACTGTGGCAAGCACAAAACTCACATTCTAGAATTTTATCAGAAGGTTCTGACCACATGAATCAAGCGTTCTAAAAATGGCCAAACACAATATGGAAAACAGGATCTTTCAATACAGGTGGGAGGCAGATTATCTGTTCATGGATATAAAGGACAGACCTCTTTGTCTTTTCTTTCAATATATATCTGGAGAGAATGGAAAACATGCACAATTTTAGTCCATTTTTTAATAAATATCGAGTCTGGCCTGTGACTTAGTCCCAGTGTTTTATTTTGGCCCACTGTGTGTTTGAGTTTGACACCCATGCTCTAGAATAATACAGGAAAATTCTGACACAGGTAATCTAAACGTTCCAGAATCCCACCTGACCAGCCTGAGCAATCCAAACATTTCAGAATTCTGACCTGAGCAGTGTAAACATTTTAGAATCAGACCAGAAAGTTCTGACACAAGTAATGTAAATATTCTAGAATCCCATCTGATAAATTGTATTTTTAAGATTCTCGCCTCAGAAATGTAAACATTCTAAAATTGCATTAGAAAGTTATGACCAGAGTAATTTAACATTCTACAATTTAATCGGAAAGTTTTGATGCCAGAAGTCCAACCATACCAGAGTTCCATCTTCACAATTTTGACCAGAGTCATTTGAACATTCTGGAATCAGACCAGAAAGTTCTGACCAGAGTGCTCTAAACATTCTAGAAACCCACCTGAAAGTTCTAACCTGAGTACAGTAGACATTGTAGCATCCCACCTTAACTCCTTGACCCCTCTTCCCAACTTAGGCATTTCAGAACCCCTACAGAATGTTCCTGTTGCCACCCTGAACATTCCATAGTGTTCTGACCTCCCTCACACATTCCAGAGCCTCACCAGAACATCCAGATCCTCACAATTTTGAGACCCACCTAGAGTAAATGCAGCAGACCGGTATCAGTGCTCCGGACGTCCCTGGAGGGACGGAGGTCAGACTGATGTCATGACTGAGATGGAGACAGGAAGCGGAGCAGGAAGTCCCTAAAGAACACAAACATTGCTGAGAACAATGGCGTCTTGTGATTAACAGTGCGAATTTTATATATACACGCAAATGCTTGGTTCCTTGACGCAAACATAAATTTGGCATCATCATATGACTATAAATTCTTTTTATACACTTTTATACACTGCACATCAAAATGATAAAACTCATGTCAGGCTTTTGAACTCTATTGCACTTATTAAAAGTCAAATGTGGTGACATTTAGATAAAGAATTACAGCTGCATGTATGTCAGACAGTGTGTCAGTGTGTGTGGTTAATTTGTAGGTTTTATTGCAGTGAGTCAAAGCAGGCCGAGACAGTAGTTTTAAAATGCGCTTCTGTTGCTGTTTTACAACCTCACAAGTGTCACACAGCGCTCTAATACCCATTAGAGATGTACTCCTAATGGTATTTACAGGCTAAAGTTGTTTTCTGAACCCACAGTCGATGCCCTCTCTGAACTAAATCAATTTAAAAGTACCTGATTGTACTTGATTAAATGTCACAATTAACTCACTGCCTGTTATCTCTCTTTCACACACATAAGTATGGATTTTATACGTCAATACTCGGGGGAAATGGACTGAAAGTGTATTAGGTTATTGAGATTGATTGCAGCAGAGAGATTTGGGATCCATCCCAGATCTGTTCCACCATTGTTCTAACGATGCCCAGGCACACTCACAGGAATGATATGACTAAATCAACTTGGATCCGATTCAGATTTCAATATCAGAGCTCTTGCCCTGCAGGCAGCCTCAGTGCCAGGTGCTCCTCGCTGCCCTGCAGGCTGAATCACTGGGCCTCAGACCGTCCAACCTGTCAGCACACACACTTGTCACAATGATTAACAGGCGGCTGACTCAACCACCATCCTCATAAAGTGGACTTCAGGTCCATGTGTGCAAAAAAGGAAAAGACAGTGCCAGTAGAGTCAGACACGGCGAGTATTTCAGCATGTGTTTTATGAGATGGCAGGTCGAGGCAGAGAAGTTATATTGTGATGAATTCTTAATGTGTGCTTCAACAGGAAACTATCAGCAGCCCAGATCATATGACAGGGCCGCTAACTATACTAATTGGTTTCTTTATCAGTTGGGCCAGAGTAGACCTGCTGTGCTTTTAAATCATTCATGACTCAATCCCCAGACCTTTGTGGAGCAATTCATCTATGCTTTCACCTGAGATAATAGTCTGTGTCATGTCTACGTATATCAGCTATCTAATTATCGAGGTGACTACGTGTTTCGGCCAGGTGTAAACACGAGCTTTTCAAAAACACACTGTGGAGCAGTGCTAAATGAAGGATCAGAACGTCTAACTTTAGAGACTTCTGTCAGCCTGAAAATACCCACCAGCTGGTCATCAAGCAACCGCCTCACACATTCATTTGAAAGCTACATCTCACTTAAGAACAACTCTACTTTATACTTTATGTACAAATGATTGTGCTTCTCACCCTACATTTTTCTCAATAATTTAGCTACTTTTCAATGAATATTTTCATCTAAAATATATGGTAAATGTTTAAAATATATATTTTTTAAATAACATGATATTAAGTTGTCTGTCTTGAGCTACAGCATTAAAGTGCATATTTATACAGTATAAGCCGATTATAAAATGATGTTCTATAATAATATAACTCTCTGAAAGGGGACATGCAACACAGTGAATGTGCTACTTTGATAGCTAAAATACATTTTGAAAAGCACATCTATGTACTGCACATATGCTGAGAGCAGACTCTCACTGATGTAAGAGACGTCTTCAAGTTAGACTTTTGAAATGAGAATATTTACATCTTCATAGACTCTGGGCTCTTCTGAGGGAGGAGGTGTAGATGTCATTTTAAGAATTTCTCACAGGGTTATTCAATCTCTATATAAAAATACCATATCAGACCCACATTGTTATTCGTACAGAGTATTTTTCTTGCCTTTGAACATGTCTAGAGGGAATCTTGGCGGGGAAATACATTTTTAATGCAGGATTTACACTTGTAAAGGAGCAATATTACCCTGTCTCAGAGCATCTTATCAGGGTCACCTGTCTAAGTCTAATGCAATCCAATGCAACAGCTCTGCCATTAATTCTACCTTTATAGAGATAATAAGGTTTGGTTTGAACTGAAACTGTCGGGGAGTTGTTAATTCACTATCCATTCCAGCACAATTACACCACCGGCTACAACCTCAGTAATAAACATGTAGTTGAATTAACACCTCTTTGACATTGTCAGTAAAAAGGAAAAAAAACTGAATATTTCAATCTGCTTAAAAGTAAAATTTGTGGCAGATCTTGTGTTTTGTTTTGCATTAAATTGGATGAGTATATTGTTGTAGTATTTTTGCTTCATTTAAGGCCCCCACCTCCCCTAAAATACGTTTTTCTTCACTGTTCTTTCCCACGACCCTAGTGAGGATTAAGCGGTGTATAGATATTGGATGGATGGATTTTATTCTTTGTTGTCTGACTGAGAGTTTAACACTAGAGGGCTGTTTTCACATTCATCAGCTGAAAGAGGGTTTTTCCGAGCTTACCTTAAATCAAATTTACAAGCATATTTGTGGCATTTTTTCCGGCAATCTCAGCCCAATAAACAACTTATGAAATTTACTTGCGTCACACATTCACATGGGGATGCAGGCGAGATCTTGTTTTGAGTATGTCTTTTTAGATTCTAGATTCTAGTCATCTAGATCATGGTAATCCTGAATTTCAGTGGAATGCATTTAGACGCCTCTTTTTGGTTCTTGAAGACATTTTACTTCTTTTCAACTTTCAAGTCCTTTTCATTGATGTAACCTCTAAAAACATATTTCTGTGTGTCAAAGTTACGTATTTACTAGCTTCCTCCAGAATGTATAGATCTACAAAGTCCCTGCCTCTCTTTTGCTCCACAACTGTGCCGCTCGCTGCAGCTTGAGCACACCAGCTCACCTACGACCTTGTTAAAACACTGTAAAACTACTGCAGGCTAACTACGTGTAACACTGGAGTAAGACATACATGTTTTAATCTGAAACAGATTCTGAAGAATAATAATAATACATAAAGTCCTACTACACAAGTGGATTGGTTCCTTAGGTTTGTGACATAAGAAACCCTGGAAGTCTAAGTCCATGTTTTTGAAACTGTCATCAGTAAATTTCAGTTGGACATGCTCAGCCGTGGTGTTTACTTCTCATTTGGCCCATGATATGCCTTTGAGCTTGTAAAAACACCATACGCAGATGCTAACGTAGCTGTAATTTTATGAAATGTTTTACCTAGGGATGCACGATATATTGGCGACCACATCGGTATCAGTCCATATTCGTGTTTTTTTTCCATGTATCGATACCGCTCCGATGAGCAGATTTAGCTGATATGAAAAACCGATGATTGTTTACCATTAGCACCTTCGTTTCCATAGAGATGCCGGCACGCATAGACGCAGTGGCCCCTTCAGGAGACAGCGAGAGAGAAAATTTTAAGTGTCTTCTTTATCCCAGATGTGCATTCTGCAACACTTACGGCCGAGAGACTTTGCTGAGCATCAGGGCAATGAACGTTGCTAAAATTGCGGCGCTCAGTTGTGATTTGGACGTACTTCACCAACATGGAGTCTGACCGGAGACTACGCTGGCAGTTACCCGAGAGAGAAAGAAGCGCAAACAGTACGAAGGTAAACAAAGGAAGAGGAAGAGAGCCGGGATCCATGCTAGGCTAAAGGCTAGGCCCTCCAGACCAGCAGTACCGTCGCTCCTACTCTACAATGGTCGCCCCCTCGACAACAAGCTGGACGACCTACGTTTGCTGAGGGAAACCTGCAGAGAGTGGAGGGACTGCTGTGAGTTTGCTTTAACAGAAACATGGCTCCATAACACCATCCCAGACGGACATACAGCTGGAGGAGATGACATTCAGGGTCCTTGCCAGGATTTTTTGTCAGCTTGTCAAAGTGGGGGTGTCTTAGCGAATACTGTTAATGGTTAGTGACGAATGCGCTCGTGAATAGCAGCGGTAGCAGCGAAGATGATGGTAGAGAAACTGCATCGGTGCTTGTTAAATATTTCCCGCTACATTCAGGAAGCAATGTAACGGGCCGTTACCCTGCTATAATGCTGGCGAGAACCATGGACATTGTTCCGGGCAGACAGACAGACAGCTAGCTCTGAACTTTTCCAGAGCTGCTGTAGGAGCAGGACACTGAACGTTGACAGGGACTCCTCACACACTCTTTGTAAACTGTTTGAACTGTGCCATCAGGCAAACATTTCCGGAGCATTAAAGGAAGAACCTCCAGAATGTTCAACAGCTTCATGTCACAAGCTGTCAGAATGCTGAACTGCTGATCCAGATATGCAAACACTTCTTTATTGAATTGCTTTTAGTTTTTGGATCCTGAAGAAACGCTCTCTCATCTTGTTTATACTGCTGTTGTATGTACAGCAAAATGACAGTAAACTTGATTTGATTCAACTCTACATTTGATATTGCTGCTATTTCATAGATGTTTTTACATAAATGTTCCTGGACTTTAACGTTAAATATCTTAAAATATGTTTAAATATGTTTTACATTTGTTATGTAATAAGAAGACTATGTGGTCTAACTTGGTATGGACTTCTATTGAATAGTTTTCACCTTCTCACAGTGCTCATTAATCCTCATTTTTCGGTGTGAACAAAAATTGAATATCGACATCGGTAATATCGGTTATTGGCGATATCAGAGATCTTAATATCGGATATCGGTATCAGCCAGAAATTTTAATATCGTGCATCACTAGTTTTATCTTATTTTTGAAAATAACTTAAACATGACGTGAAAAATACGTAAAAATATTAAGAAAACTGACATTTCATTTACATGTCTAATGTAAAATGGCATTATAAACTTGGGAATAGCCATTCAAAAGTTTCCATTTTAATATCACAGATATTTGCTTTTAATTTAATAGATGACACTGTTATATTCAAGTTCAATATCATAAATATGTTTCTAAAATCAGATACAATAGGTAACAGTTTTTACAACAGCAATGTTGAATGAATGTATGTCAACATACGGCTAGATAATTCATTTTAATTATGAACTATTGCTGTATTTTTATGAGGTACTTATTTTTTGTTATTTTACAGTATTCCTTTGGTTCCCCAGTTGCTGTTGTTTCTTTTTTGTGCAATGTAACAAATTAGATTTTCACTTAAGGGGATCTTTAAAATAAATATTTCTATACTCAGAGCTCCTACTTTTTTACAATGATTGGCGAAAGGGTTGATCAGGTTTTGAGATTTTATTTTTTGTAACTTTTTTGCGAGAAAGGAACATGAAACACACTTTATTATACAAAAATAGTACTTTCAAATGCCTGATGTGAACTGTCCCTTATCTCGATGTTTGCGTTTACCTGGACACTTGAGTAAAGAGTCAAACAGGTGGTGGACCTGAGAGCTCCACATGCTGTCGTTATGAATTAATTACTGTGGGTGTATTTGATATGCCCCGCAGCCCCTCCCTCGGTGTGAAGCACTGGGCGGGGCGTAAAGACATACACATTGTGCTTCCCTGGCTGGCGGGGTTTAGGAGGATTACCGTGGCTGGCTGGCTGGCTGGCTGGGAGAGGAACCATAGCGTAGCCGCCGTTGGTCGGGTGTCCAGCAGCGGCAGCGGCGGTGAGTGGGAGCTGTGATGGCATGTGTTCCCCGGAGGATGTCCACGGTCAGTGTAACTCTGGACGACGACGAGGCGGGAGATCCAGTTTGAGTCCGCAGATTATGTCCGGAGCTGGTCGTGCTGCTGTGGAGAAAAGTTTATCACAAGTAGGGACACAGTTCCATCAGCGGCGGTAATATGGTAAATATACATTTTCTACTCATTTGAAGTTACCTACCGTTCGCTAACTACCTCCACAACATCACCCAAGAGAGACAAACATCTAGCTGTCGGTGTTAAAATCCACCACCTCTCCATTTCTATACATTATTTTGACGTTGTGTAATTTTTGGCCACGTCGGACTGCTGTGAACTAGTTGGAAAAACGTCCAGTTTCGCAAACATGTCGAAGTTATTCTACAATACGCTCGTCTGTAAAACTAGCAAACCGTCGGGTTGTGTTATTAAAGTATAAGTGGAGTTTTTTCCTCTTTTCCAAGCAGCTTTTTGACCAACCTTGAACAGCTGTCACTCCGCTTTCTGCCGACTAGTCCCGACACGTCTGGTTTCATTGTGCGAGGAGATCATGTCAGACTTCATTTAGGAAATCCTAAATTATTCTCTGCTTGTCGGTAAACGTGCACATTGACTCAAGCACAATGTTTTACAGGCTCATCGTGAATCTTAAGGAGGCTTTCTGTAATTCGGCACACATCCTAAATCACTGCACTTTCTCAGATATTTCCCATTTTGTTGATCTCATACTATTTAAGCTGATGCAGCTCTAACTTTATGTTTGTATCTACACTTATATATAAGGCATCGTTAAACTGTCAGGTTCTGTGATGGATTTGATGGAGAAGGAGCTTCTTCCAGATCCTCAGCTGGTGAGCAGACAGTAAACTTGTCATCATGTTGTCTGTCATTCTGACACTGTGCTCAGACGACCTTTTATTATGTTGACTTCTTATGATGTAGACATCATGTGCACTGTTTGCAAAGCATTACTGTATACGCACCCACAGGCAAAGCCAGCAGTGGAGCGGGTTTATCCAGTTTGTCTGCAGGTGTTTCTTTGATTTCAGGTGAATATTTTTGCTGGTATACATATCAACATGACACAGACGTGGGCGTGAAGACAGAGCCAGAGAGATTGTTGTTTTTCCCCAGTTGTGCTGACGCTCCTATATCACAGAGCTCCTTGTCGGAGAAGGGCAAATGGTCACGCAGCCTGTGCCTTCCTGCTACATGAATGCCACACATGCTGAGGTGACATGCTTGTGTCAGTACGCTGCTTCTCCTTAAGGTTGAATAGCGTGACGTGTTATGACAGAAAAACAGATTCTTCTTTGACCCAGTTTGTGAGGCCCCGTACAGAACTATCAAGATGACTTATCGGCTACGAGTTATGTGACAGCTTTCAAAAGAGGAGTGGGTGCGCTTTGGTGCTGCCCTGCGCTTCACAGGTGTTGAGCCACTTTAGAGCTCCTGCAAAATTTCTTTAAGATCACAGTGTTCTTCTCCAGTTTCACTCAATTTGAATCTAATTGTAAAAAGAGCCATCATCCCTTCAGAGATGGAAACAAGGATTTTTTTTGCCAGCTCACACCCACATACACAACTGCGAACCATGTTTTTGCGGTAGTGTCCTGCTGTCCGCTCAGCATCCATACACTCAGGTGTACAAGAGAACACGCAGAGCCATTTTTCAGCTGATGACACCTTTTATGAGCTTTTCAGTGACCTGCTGCAGACCATTCCTCACCTTTTTAACCTTTATTGGACAGCACACAAGGGATGCTCGTGGTCGACTAAGCATCTTTCCAGCGATGCCTCTTATTCTCACCTGGGAGCGGTCCAGTACATGTTTAGTTTACTTCTGAGCAGCTCAGTTTGTGCAGGATGAAGCCTTACCCGAGGGAGCCTCAGCAGGTTATTGCAGTAGTCGTCCACTTTCCTCAACCACAGTAGCCCGAGAGTCGAGTGAGTGTAGAGGAGGGGATGGGCGGGGGCAGGATCTATTGGCTCAAGCTGGGTGAAACACTGTAGTGTGCACAAAACCATTTCCACAGAAACACCTTTCTTCCAGTCACTGTGTTATTTTGGTAACCAGTGATTCTCAGCTCATCTGGCCTGATCTTGTTGAGTCAGGCAGCAGCTCAGTTGAGGAACCAAACAAATTAGCGTGCCGAATCGGTCGATTAATGGATCAGTCGGGCCTCAGAAATGTAATCAGGAGAAGAATCTCTACTTTGTTGTGTCATGTATGATAAAAAAAAAACAAAACACTTGAATATCTTTGAGTTTTAGACTGCTTGTTAAACAAAACAAAAATAACTGGAACTTGCCAAATTAGGTTTTAGGAAATGGCTTGGAACTGCATTTTTCATATTTATATTTAAAAGACCAAAAACTGAAGAGTAATTGGCAGAATGATTGGATGAGTTTGCAGCTGCTGCAAATTATCCCAATTTTGTTTCATTGTCTGTAGGAGTCACTTCAGATGTTAAACAAGCAGCACAAATTAGATGAAATGAATCAAAATGGGTTAGCAACTATCACTTTTTAACACTGATTAAAGGCTATTATTTTGAAAAATTGAATATTTTTCTCACATTTGCTCAACCTGAATTACACAAGCAGCACGTGCAGACTCTAAACTTTGCTTTTGTTGCAACAGTGTGTTAATTATAAACAAGGGGGGAAAATACTCAGTTAAACAATGACAAAAGCAGCCACAGCTTAGACAAATAAGACTCTCTAAATGCCTCTAACAGCACCTAAAACAGTGTAATGACTAATTCTAAGGGCGTTTTCAAACCTGTGCGGCTCAACCTGCCTGATTCTGACTCACTGTGGTATCATTTGTTTGGGAAGAACATAGCACTCTTTAGGAGAAGTGGTCTTGGTCTGATAGCAAACGAAATATGGAACAGTTTGTTTGTGGAAGGAACGTGATCGAGCCTCGGTCTGTTCAGATTACAAGGTGTACTCTCCAAGTTTGTGCAAATGACTGCTGTAACTGAGCACGCCTTGCATGCTGTGATCCTGTGAATAAGCAAAATCAGCTGTTGCTTGCGAGTAGCCAGAGAATAAATTGTGGTTTGACTGGGACTACTGACAAAGTGTGTTTCCTTCAAAATATTGATATGAATAGGGCCTTATTCCTGTGTTTATTTCCCCGAAAGCATCTAACCAACAACTGTGCTTTTAAGTTTGTGTTGTGGTTCTCTTTAACTTTTTCTATGAAAGGAAGGCAAACCGATAAGAAAAGAAAACCAATTTACCAGCTCATCCACTGAACTGGAGGAGAGCAAACAGAATCTAGCTTTGAAAATGTCCTGAAAGATGCACTACAAACTGATTTAATGCTACAAACCTCCCATCGTGCAACACTCTCTGCTTTGAAAGCGTATCAGATATGTAAATGTCTAGTCCTCCATGAGATAAAACTCCTACCTTTTCGGATGTAATTTCCTGAGAACATGTTCTTGTTTGAGCCAGTGGCTTATATTTTGTGCCTTTTTCCGAGGTTGCAGCAAGGAGGGAGAAACACGATACATAATGTACACTCACGCATTTGGCATTTCCTCAGCATCTCTGCTCAGTTCAGAGGGGTCCTCTGAAGGACCCACATCAGCAGCTGCAGAGATTTGGCATATGCAGGAGATATGGAGAACTCATCTCCTCGATGATTAAAAAGAGAAAGCAACTGATATCATCGAGGAAATTGATTTGTCCAGACGGGTGGAAGGACTGCTGTTGACTTGGAAATATCAATACGGTCGGTTCTTAAAGGTCAGCTGGCTCTTGCGTGCGTTTATTTACATAAGCCTAGGCCGTGTGTGTGTGCAAGGGGTGTATAATTGGTGCATCAGGTTACCTTTCTTCTTGCTGTCACAGATCACTTTCAAAGAGGAAGATGTTGTCCTCTATGAACTGGACTTGTGTGTGTTTTTGATTCAGAGGAAAGGGATGGGGGTGTGTTTCCTCCTCTGAGCTCCTCACGGTATTCCCTCTGGGCAGCAGAGACTTTCCTTCTTGTGTCAGTGAAAAGGAGATTGTCTTTCCCAAGGTCTAGTTCCACTTTCTTGGCACAGCGCAACAGGAATTTATTTTACTATCACTAAAAATAGCACGCTTCTGCCATCAGTCACATCAGGTTCGTTAATGCTTGTCATTTGTTTTGGCTGAGAACTGCACCGTGAACACACTTTTATGAGCCCCTCAGCACCGGATTGTCAGGCTCCCAAGAAAAGAGGATAATCTGACTCTGCACTTCTCTGCTGATTTAGGATCTTTCTGTGCAAGTTTTCAACACATTTTTATACTCTCTGATTACTTTTGGTCAGAGTTACATCTTGTGGCTATTTCTTGCTATTGCTCGTTATTTATTGTAATTTATGAACAACATGTGTCTTGCATTAGGGACTGAAGTTGACAGACAGAAATCCATTTCACTCTGCAACTAGTAACTACACCTGTTAGCAATTAGTTTGGCCTACTGTTGAGCAATCTTCTGGTTTGGCTTAAAAAATGTCAGAAAATGGTTACAAATATGTACATGGTTGGTTTCCACAGTTGGGTCACATCTTTAAAGCTCCAGCTAACAGTCCAAAATCATATAAAACAAACAAAAGCAGTAACCCTTAATATCTGAGAGGCTTCCACATCAGTTTCCTGGCAAACATAGCTTTTGAAACTGATTATCAGAACTTTTGCTGATAATTTTTCAAGCAAAACTAGCAAACACTGTCCAGTTCCGTGTAGATAAGCTCCTTGTTTCTGTTTTCGGCGGCGGGGGAGTGACAGATACACTCCACCGTTATCATCCGTGTTTACTTGCGTAAACACTGAGCACGCTCGCTGCGTGTGACGTCGTCGTGTCCTGCACACGTGGGACACTTCTGGGTCGCATGAAGTTCACACAGCAGATCACATACAAGTCGCATTTAATTGGAAATGTGAACGAACTCGCAAAAAATCATATTTCACAAAAAATCCAAATTGAGCATTAAGTCCTGCAGTCTGAACGTAGCCAATCTGTCGGATTGTTCAGTCAGATAATACGCCGTTATCCTTATTTGTGACATAAAATATCATGCCAGAGTCGGAATCCAAGGCTGTCAGTATGTTAAGGCTATTTTTAATGGGATTCATTTGTTTTTACTAAAAACCTGTTGGATAGCAAGGTTTTCTGATTGTTAAGGGTCAGATAATCAAGTCACGACTGTGTTTCAGGCTAAGTAATTATTGGAATAATCAGAAAGGGGTCCACAAATGAGTCAGTTGTGAGGATATGAAACAGTCACTGTCAGCTCTGAGGTCTCAGCTCTGTAACAGACGGCTGACACAACCACAGAACAAAAGGAGGAACGACAGCACACTTCATCTTTTGAAAACTTCCAGGTGCTACCAGACACATTCGAGAAAGAATTCACATATTGGGTTAGCCCTAACAAATTGCTTTCTTATTTCTTTGTTTGAAATCATAGCAAGAGCTGTTTGACTCTGAAATCTCTTTGTGGTCGACTGTGGCCAGCGATAATCGAAAATTAAGCCGCAGACAAAGAAGCCAAACCTTTGCCGATTCCTGTTTCTCAGATGTGAGGATTTTATTCTGTTCTGTGTCATAATGGATATGAACTAAATCCTGGGGGATTTTTTGGACCGCTGGTCAGTAAAAACATTTGAAGATATCTCGTTGGTCTGGGGGACTTTGTACAGGGCACTTTCATTGTATTCCAGCATTTTATCCACACAGTGTTCATCAATTCATGAAAAATCAAAAATGCTGCAAAATTTCACTGAATTGCTGGGTTTCAAAAGTTGTCTCAGTTCCAGCGTCTCAGTTGAGAGCTTTTCTTGTTGTCTAGTGTCATAATAAACTGATTTTAGTCGGACATAACGAGCAGCATGAAGACATCAATTTTAGTTCAACTGAGAAGATCAACAGCATGATAATCAAAGAGGAAACAATCCTCAGCTGCAGCTTACGTTTCTGTTTAGAAGTAAGATGTTGCATTTTTTTAAATAATCAAAATGTTCCTCACATGAACAAGAGACACTCGATGGATAGAAAATTCATTATTCATGGACTTTGCCTGAAGCAATACAGTAGTTGATTAAATGCAACAGGTTCAGTCAGAGCGAGTTGTTTTGCTCTACTTCTGTATTATACAGGAGACCAGTTTTGCAGCAGGCCTCGTTTTATGGCCAACAAACACACACAAAGTGCCCATCAGCACCACAAATCACAGTGATGAGCTGAGCTGTGGCCTTTGTTTGGCCATTGAGAGAGAAGAAAAAAGAGGAGTAGTTGAATGGGAGCTGACTGATGGTCCTCGCCTTCGACTCGCTTCATTGGTGATTACGGCGAGGTGCGAGCCCGGCTCTACTCAATCGCGTCTGTTGTCAGGGCAACCGATGGAATCTGTTTCCCTCTCTGTGCCATATCCTGGAATAAATGACGCTTAAACTTATTAAGATGAGGGAGCATGTGAGCAAGAGAGGAGGAAGCAGTGAACAAGAGAGGCGGTCTGTGAAATGTAAATTATTGAGACATTTCACATGTAGGTACACAGAGGTACACAGGTTTATCCGCCTGCCTCTCTCTCTGTCTTCCTCTCTGTGCTTTGGATTAGGGATTGAGTGGGCTAAGCTGACAGTGAATTGACACACACCAGCAGTGATGCTGGGTGTGTGAGTAACACGGTGCGGATTAAGCAACACACAAATGCTGCGCCCATCAAAGAGATCCTGTGTTGGGCTAACACACACACACACAGCTCTTTTCCCCTGTAGTCATATCATATAAAGCTGATTCACTGCCAGTTTTTACACTCTGTGAGCACATGTTTTTAGCTAGCTGGCTAAATTTGGTTCAACCAATCTAGCATTTTATTTTCCAGCCACTCAAAATTAACAGCGTCGTTCCTACACAAGCATTACAGTCCACTCATCTGAAACCTACAGATAGACGAACACATAACGATTCATTCACTAATTCATCATTTGCTGCTTTGTCTGTTTATATCATTAGAAAAAATGTATATTTGGGTTTTTTTTTAATGCCAGCTGGATACAATTTAGGCTCTGTGAAACTGCAATGGCAAAGTATCAACTGATTTGCTAATAGTTAAAATCATTATTTGCTATAATATGTGACTCAGCTCATGTTTCTACTCTGCAACTGTGGATTATTTCACAGTGATGCCCTCAGGCTGCTGCTTAATGTGCCCCACAGGAGATCATGCTACTACTCCAAGTCCATCACTCCTTCTGCTGACAGGCTGTTTAATGCTGTCTGTCATTTTAATTGACAGTTCTGTTCATTTGAACCCTGTTATTTATTTATTTACATACGCTATTATTTATATGAACTATTGGATTATGTTTCATTAATTGCTGCTTGTTTCTCCCTCCTACTGACCCATATCTGTTGATCTCCTGCCTTTGACATACAACTATATGCCTGTAAGTCTTTAACTCTCTGTGTATGGGCTGGGTAAGCTGCAAATGAATTGCACCTCTTGGGATCAATAGTGTTCTATGGGTCTGATTCTGCTGTCAGACAAACAGCTTTATGGAAATTACTGTAGAATAACTTTGTTTGTTTTGTTGTGACCAACAGTCCCAATACCAGATATATTTATAAGTTAAGATAAGTTAGAAGTAGATTTATTTTTCTGGTATATTTGTTTAAAAAAAAAACAATTAATCCCTAGTATTGCTGCAGATTATTAATTTTTTTTCAGTGACAGGTAAAGAATCATGTCAGCTTTACATTTGAACTATTTTCTGACATTCTATTAAATAAAAGGTAGTTTTCCAGCAGTGGAAAGTTGCTGCAGGCTCATCATAACAGAGCAACATGTGAGCTTGTAACAAATTTAATAGGAAAATTAGGCAGATAAAATACCTAAAACAAGCCATAAAACATTAAAATGTGACGGAAAAACTGTGGAGTAAGATTTCTGGATCAGTTTTAGGGGTTAAAATGGCGATTGCACTTGGACTATGCGGCAAAAGATAATGAAAACAATCTGTTAGTCGCAGCTCTGCTCAAACACATGCCGTGTAATGCACTGTGTGTAAATGAAGTCATAGATGTTTCAGTGCAGTCTGATTGAATAGCGCTCAACTGGCACACCTGCCAGTCATTGTTATGTAATTCACAGGGGGGGGAGTTTGCATGTGGTTGCGTGTTAACTCGGTCAGACTGCGTGGACACATTTCAAAGTTACTATGAGTCGTAACACAATCTCCCCGGCTTGTACTAGTGCCAGCATTTCAGTGTGCTCGGATCTAGTAAGTATGCTAGTGCGTCACTGTGTGTGTGTTTTAAGTGGAGAACAGTGTTGTATTCTGAACTAGGCTTCCAGAAATGTCTCTCTTTAGAGGCGTGGAGTGCAGCTTTCCTGTTATATTTGGCGTGTAAATACAGAATGGATTGTACAGCTTGTGTGTCTGCATGAGCTCCTTATAGTGAGTCTCAGTGACCCAGATTTTCTTGAATATTAAGGAATCATGACTGGGAACATCTGGATTTCCAAGAAGTGGTTTTTAAACATCACACAATGGAAATCATACCATTGTGCTTTCTGCATGGAATTTGGCTGCCTTTGTATTCCACACATATTACGTTATGTTCTGTTATGTTTCTCCTATTATTGTTAGTAGTAGTAGTTATTTGGTGAGGAAATGTTTTTTTTCTTCAGTATTCATTGCGCTGCAGTTTGTCATCTTTTTCCAGTGGTTCAACATTTAACAAGTCTTGATGCATTCTTTGCATTTGATTCCTTACCATTACTTGCCCTAAATCCAAAACACTTTGAAACAACAGATGATCTGTTTTGAGGGACTCATTCTTTATGTTCTGTGTCAGACGTTTGATCTTTGTTTTGCCCGTCTGCTCTTTGCTGTATATCACTCTACTCTGGACTGCAGCCACAACATCTAGGAAAAATTTGCTGTGTTTACGCATGCGGTGACTCCCCAAAAGTGAAACCAAACACCTTGATCACTTCATGGTAGCTTGTTTAGGAAGCACCTGGTGAATCTTTTTTTAAAGATATGTTTTAAACATTAACATTGCACCTGATCATATTTATTTAATTGAGGAGGCCAAAATTATGATCCAGATTCATATTTGATGACTCGTGCAGCTCTGATATATTCATGTGGATGCTTTGTTGGCTGCTGCTGATCATTACAAGATTGTGCCAGTGTGACTGCCATATTGTTGTCGGGAAAAGCGTTGCCTTCCAATACATTTATGTATGTCTGGATAGGTGGTTTTTGCAAAATGAAAATACACATAACTTGCTGAAATTGCAACAGATTTTTCCAGCTTTTCTGTTTGGTAAGTTTGTATTAAAGATACAGAATACCTGGTTAAATTAAAATGCAGGTTTTCCATGTTATAATACTGAAGACTTAATGCTTTTTTTGGAATCACAAAATGACAACTCCAAAGTTCAAACAACTGTTACATCATGTCTATGAGCTACATCTATCAGCGGCCAAAAATGTTTAGCGTCTTATTTAGCCTCGGCCCATTTAATGACGAATATCTGAATATTTGGTCCGATGAGGATTTTAATAATCTAAATTGCTATCCAGATACCAGCACAATGACCGAATATTTGGATATTTGGGTCCAGCCCTAATCCTAACTTAAAATGGTAGACATAGATTTGAGTATGCTGAGTGGGGAAAGTATGCAGAACTGGAACACAGCTTTATTTTTGTTTCTTTTATCTTGCAGATGAAAAACCTTTCATGTGGTGTCACAACTTCAGAATTCAAATTCAACAAAGCTTCAACAAAAAATGATTTTCATAGCGACGTGTGTTCTAGTTAATAATGAGCTTCATCATCTCACCGAGCTGTGATGCTGCAGGGTCACTGGGAGGCAAAAACCCTGCTCTTTCATTTTCCCCCCTCTTGTTCACTTGTGTTTCACTGAAAAAGGAGACTTGAAGCTGTTCTTAAAACATAGTGGTCAGACTGAACTGTGGAGTGGCATGAAAAAATAATCAGCCCGACCGACAGTGTGCGTCACCCACTAAAACGAGTAGAGTGGCTGCCTTGCTTCTCTCTTTATGCACCGTGTGACTCAATTCTTGCCTTTGGTTGAAATATTAATTTTAAACTTGTCATGTTATTGAACAACTGAGCTGTTTGACATTTGTTTCTAGAATGATATTACTTACTGACACTTTAATAGGTCTACCAAGCTAAAACAAATGCTGCCTCAACAATTTGATGATAAATTGACTCAGCTTGATGCAACTTCATGGTCATTTTGTAGACGGTATTTTGTAGAGCTGGTGTTCATATAATGTGCCCTAATTGATATAAATGCAACACAATTGAACAGCAGCACAAACTAAAGCCTCTAAAATAGCTGCAAGTTGAATCAGCACCTCTGTAAATCTGTTTCAACAAAAACTACTGGTTATGTATAACTGGGTCACTTCCTCATCTTCAGTTGGAAAGCTGAAGAAAAGCATAAAGAGCACCTTCTTCTACTGTGACCTCCAGTTCACTTACTTGCAGTATGTCAGAAATGGGCGTTAGCTTTCTGTGACGCCTTCAGGCAGAGAGAAGAAAACAAACCTTAATGTCACTGAAGAATCTGTCTTCCCAGTCATGGGATATCTAGACATGTTGAGTCAGAGCCGAGAGGGGTAGTTCCTTCCATTCGCTGATAGAAGGAAAAGGAGGGTAAAAGCATGACATTGTAAAACATTGTAATAGATAAGAGCACAGTTATACTGCAATAGAGAGGAACTCATGTGGATGGTTTTCCAGCACAATGCTCTATTGTTTTAAGTGGTATTAAAAGTGCAACATTCAGAATTTAGTACATTTCATAGCTGGATATTCAGTTACTGTTTCATGTTTATTTTGTATTCAGATTACTTTATCTATCTATTTAAATAGAGTTGTTGAATATTTCATATAATATATTGTGAGTACTGGTTAGATGCTATTGGGTCTGCATGATAGAATTTACGGTTTGTTGGCAGTGTTGGGCAATAAAACAATAGCAATATTTACCAGTGATAGCACTTTATCACCAGCAATACGAAAATTGTTCAATTAAGTATTTGATAGCTGGCTCATAAACAGTCTATCTATTGGACTCCAGAAAGGTGTTATCAGTCACCTTGAGACTCTCGCTCTAAAACCTTAAAGTCAGGTTAGAAATCTAGGGGTAATAATGGACTCAGACCTGAGCTTTAACAGCCACATTAAGTCAGTAACATCAGCAGCTTTTTAATCATCTAAAAACATTACCAAAATCAAAGGTATAGTGTCTGAGCCAGACTTAGAGAGACGAATCCATGCATTTGTCTCCAGCAGGTTAGACTACTGTAACGGCCTGCTCGCTGGCCTCTCTAAACGAGCTGCAGTTTATCCAGAACGCTGCTCGAGTCCTGACTAGAACCAGGAAGTACGATTATATTAGTCCAGTGCTCAAGTCTCTGCACTGGCTTCCTGTTCAGAGAATTGACTTTATAACAGCTTTGCTTGTGTACAAGTCTCTTCATGTTCTAGCACCAAAGCACATCTCTGACACGTTAGTGCCATATGAACCATGTCGGACTCTGAGAACCTCAGGGACAGGTCTCCTGCTGGTGCCCAGAGTCAGGACTAGACACAGTGAGGCTATGTTCCAGTTTTATGCAGCTAAAATCTGGAACTGGATTTCAGAAGATGTGAGACAGCTTTGCTTTTAAAGTAATAATTAATAATTGCGTTTATGTTCTGTGGACTGATTTGTCTTCTTATACTTTTGTGTGAAGCACTTTGAATTACCTTGGGTACGAGTTGTGCTATACAAATAAACCTGCCTTGCCTTGGTTGCCCTCTGTGTGCCTCCAGGTTTTTCTTGCTTTCTTTATTTAATGTGTAGGATAATTATTTAATACTATGAAGTAGATTAATTGTAAATGAATCTTTTTTTCTTCTGGTCTTCAATAAAAAATAGGTCTTTAAAAATTCTAAATAATTATTGCTAGAACTGAAATCTTGATAAATGAATCAGCTACATCACCCAGCTCATGTTCCTCTATATCCCCAGGAGGGAAAGGTTTTAAGATAATTCATTCAGTATATATGTCTGTATGGTTAATCGATGTGTGGACTAGTCTGATACTAGTGACTCAGAGAGCGCTGTGAATACAGTGGACAGGCCACCTCTGTGCCTTGTACATTATGATTAAAATTTAAAATCGGGCGAATATTCCCTTAAAGGCCACAATATGAACTCTGACCTTAACTTGTGAATACTCGCTTTTGAAGCTCTAATCCGATTCTAACGATCAACCTGTGGAGTTCAAACAGTGACCTTAGCTTGTTTTAGCTGGACTTTCTCTCTTTTACACTCCCTTCTTTTCTGCCACTTTCTGTCTCCATCACTTCCTCTTCCACACCCTTTAAATCCTTTTTACTATTTCTGTCTTTTTCTCAAGATTACAACCTCACACATCTGTATCCTCACCCAGCTTTTTTTTCCTGCTCAGTATTTTAGGCCACTGTTTGACTGAGAGCAAGGCCTGCTGGGTAATCTTTGCTCTGGAAAGCAGAGATTAAAATCTCAGATTACAAGAGGAGAGGAGAGAGAAGAGGGGGGATTACAACTTTTTTTTTTTTTTTTACTGAGTCCCAAACTGTATGTGGGCATGTAAAGCAACTATACAGATTGTGCTGAGCCATTCTCACACACTGGTGAACTCCTCCTCAGACTGTGTAGTACATTGTGTTCTCAGTTTTAAACATTTGTGTGTATGTGTAGTTGCTGCATTACAAAATCATTAGTTGATGCTGAGCTGCAGTGGTCGTAAATGAAGTGCCAACAGTTCATTGAGTTTTAGCTCGATATTTATCCACAACTCTCGTTCTCACTGCGGTGCTGAGATTTATTGATTCGCTGCATTTCTAGTTTCCCTCCAGTGCTAATAGCAGAGCATTTTAGTGGTTGTAATCACCTCACGATGTGCATCACCTCCTAGTGCTGCTCTTTTCTCTGTTTGGCTGAAAATGCACATTAAAGGCCTCCTTGTTGTTCTACAAAAGTGTATTGAGTAAGACACTGCTGAGCTTAAATGATCCGTTGAATTAAGGAAATGTTCTTAATCAACTGTATGCAACATAAAGTGAACTTTAATGTTCCTCTCTAAATATAGCACATTATTATCAAACATCATTTGCACCATTCACTAAGACACATTAGCGTAATTACCACACACACATAAGACCAGATTACTGAAAAGATTGGCAGCTACACACTGCATTTAACATTGTGCACCATCCGGTCTCATTTCAAAACAAATCGTGTGCGCTGTTCTGCTTCGATAGCTTCATTTTCATGCTTTAAAATGCATAGTTTGTGTTATGAAAGACTGTTGTCGGCTCTTATCCTTCTCTTGCTGCAGGAGAGGACTGGCAGAGAGACGAGTAGCAGCATCCTCTCTGCAACAAGAACAAAAGGAGCTTTTACAAAATGTGGATTGAATGATTAGAAGCACATAATGGATTGTAAAGCCACTGTTTTTAAACAGTAGTGCAACTCTGGGGATTGCAAGGTAATTTAGCTAGCATGAGAGTGTGTGCATTTATCCACAGATTAATCTTAAGCCTAGAGGTTTGGAATTTGCTTTAGGTGTTGTTGACAAAATGTGGACGGTTTGTGGTGCATGTGGCATAAACCATGTCTGAGTTGTTGTTATTGATAAATAAGCCGATGTAGTTTGGTTGTGCTTTAGTCTTATGCTAAACAAGCACATTGTCAGATAGATAAAATGATAAAGATGCTGCTTTTCAAATAAACTCTCACACATAAGCTTCAACCTTTACAGTTTTTCCTGTTATAAGCTTGGCACAAAATTCAATACAGACATTCATGGTCTTCAGAGGAATAACTTTTCCTTTAGTGCCATTAGGTACTAGGATTCTGACCAATCAGCTACAAATCTGTACTAATCAGCAAATCTTAGCATGCTAACTAAACTGGTTATCCTGGTAAACATACATGTTAAACATCAGTGTTTATCACGTCAACTTTTCATTTAAATTCTACTCAAATTTTAACCAAATCTACAGAAATCTGCAGAAGAAAATGAAAATGAAAGTATGTTTCCGTCTACTATTCTCATGCAAATATTAGCAAATGGGCACATCAGCATACACAGTGTGTGTGGCACAAAATCTATTCAGGTGCTGTTAAATACAAAGGAGGAAGATAACGTGAGATGGTCTATTTAAAAGAGCACCAAGTTGAAGAACATAATGGAAATCTGGCATTTTGCTGCTGCTCTTTTTCATTCTGGTTAGCTGAAGCTTCAGGGGACATTGAAGTTGCGATCTTCACGTCTGTTTTCATTGCCCTTTAACACATTTAGCTCTTATCAACACCAACACCATTCCAACTTTTTTTTCCTTTTCTGGCTTTTCCATTTAGGAGCACACAATATGTTGGTGTTAACATTTAATTTGATCCCCTAATCTATGTATGAGCTTCAGTTGCAAGCATGACTGCAGACATTTTTTTCTTTATCCTGAGCATCTAGCCCCTCAAAACCATCTGTTTCTATTACTCTGTCGATGTATCAGCTGCTTACAGTACACCTACACCAGTAGTTAAGAGCCATCTTTCCCCTGGGAACATCTCCACTGATCACTGTTTGAATTTGCTGTGAGTGCAAAGGGGAATAAATGAGGAGAGGATGAGAGCAGGATGTCTCAGTCAGTCTCTGACTCAGGCAGACATGCCCTCCACCTTCTTCTCTCCATCTGTGGCTTGCTAATGAGGCTCTGGGGGCTTTTCCTACTGTAGGTCATTGCACTGCAACACTCTGACACTTGCATACTGTATGGACATCTCAGTCTGAGAAACTACTCAGAACTGCTAGAAACTGGCCTGCTTTTCAGCACACATATTGCAAAACGTTGTAAAATAAAGTGTGTAAAAGACACTGAGTAAAATGCAAATTTCAGTTATGTGATGTTTAGCATGATTCCAGTGTCTTTCATGGTTCAGAACAAGTCTTTTAGAGGTGACTGCACATTAAAGTAAACAATATTGGTGTCCGTGCAATAAGGGTAGTGAATCTGTGTTGCCTTATTGGACAGAAATCTGTGCATGTTTGTGTTCTTCTGACCATTTGAGAGCTCAGATAAGAGGCTACATAACATAAGACACAGCCTAATTATTGGTCTGCTTTTGAAACTAAACTGTGTTTTAGTTTTTCATCCTGACATTTTTTGATGCACAAGTAATTTTAAACAATCACATTTGCTGTTTTTTCACATTTAAAGTTATTTTATTCCGTAGAACTTCCTCATGTGTAAATCAAATATTCAGTCATGCTTGCTTTACATCCTAATACATGCACTCAAAAATGAGTTACTCTGTATAAGGGGATGCTTTACATTGATTCCTGGTGTAATGAATATCTGTGATTGAGTTGTCAAGTGTGTCGATTTCCATTGCAAGTAGTCAAAATGAGCTAATAATACAGTCTGGCACTCCATCAGAGTGCTCCTGAATCAAATAAAGTGGATTTAAAAGCAGAATTACATGGCACTGAAATCAGCATTGATTTCAAGAAAGTGCTGCAATGATTGAAATTACAATTTCAGTGACTGACAAAAGAAGTGAGCACAGTGTCAGAGTGAGGTATGAATAATTTTAATCAATCAAAAGCAAAGTGAGGAAAATTGTTCAAGGGCTGATCCTTCAAACAGATTGCAGCGTGATTTGATGTCATCTTTTGGACACCGGCGTTGTATGTGTCTCCCAAAGTTTGGACTCTGGACTGTGTGTGTGTGGGTGTGTGCAGAGAGTAGCCTGTTAGGATTTGAAGTTTTTTAGTCAGTGCTGCGATACAGGAATGACACATGTTGTTTACTCCCTTACCTTCCCTCAGCACCACCTTAAATCTGGCATGTGTGTGTTTGTGTTTTTGAAAGTGAAGCAAAGGTTAAGTTGTCGACGCAAAACAAAAGCAGAGCCATATGTGGAGGTGTTTTAAGTACGTGGACGTTACCCACCACCAGACCTATAATACTCAAAAAATATTAACATTTATGTACACATCATTCACCATAGCTATAATTATGATGTAATTTACAAAAAATATACAGAAATCGGTGAGAAGTAATAAGAATCATCTAGTTGACAGGAAAATGTTAAGTCAAATCTAATCAGTTGATTTGATTATGCACACATAACTATGCACATTCAAATAAATGTACAAATACACACACATACAGCATATGTATGCATGTTTACATTCATGTCAAAGTCTGAGTGCATCAGGCTTGTCTTTGCAAGCACTTTACAGTAAAGGCTCAGCAATATAGTTGAACTTACTGTTACACCTGAAAAATTCTGTGATTAATTGATCAACAGAAAATTAATCAGCAACAAATTTGATTATCGAATAAATGTTTGAGGTCAATTTCTAAGTAAAAGTACCTCTTAAATGTGGCTATTGTTTGGTTTTTGAGTTTGTTGAGATAATAAAATTCAATATATGCAAACAGATGGTGGGAGAAAACGAGCAAATTGAGTTCTTGGAGCTCTGTGACATTTTATAAACAAAGCAATTAATCAAGAAAATAATTTGCATATTCATTTATAAAGAAAATAAATGTAGTCTGATAGCAGAATGGAAAAAAAAGTAAAGTCCTTGTTTGATGCAACAAACTATGCTCCATGGTTGTGCAAAAAAAAGTTTTTATCTGTAATGTATTGATTTAGTCACTCATTTTGACTTTTAAATTTATAGTCTGATTGGAATCATTACTTTCCAACCGTTTATAATACCTCTATGACTCAAACCTCATATCAGAAGAGCAAAGATTTACTGAGAAAATGCTGCAAAAAGGGGAAAAAAAAGGTTCAATTTTCCTCTTCGGCTGTAATTCTAAATATTACCTTATCTCTTTGTGTTTGTATTCTAACCCATCTCCCATTTTCCGTCTGTTGTGTGACTGTTTTGCTTTCCACTTATTCTCTGGGTAATTCTCTGTTGAATCTCTGGAGCCCCACGGGGCGGTGTTCCTATCTGCCAGCTCCTTTTCCCCGCAGGGGGCTCCTCGCTCTGGTCACACAGTCACGGCTGACGTCCTGCAGACAGGAGGCTCTCCAGCCCAATTGAACCAAATGTCTCATTTTGCCCTAAACTGTCCTCTTTTCTGTCATAGGTGAACTGCTTTTCTATCTTTGTACGTGATTGGAATACACTCTAAAAATGGCAACGGTTGAATGAACACACCCTGAAGATTTTCTGACTCCAAAACAAACCAAACCTGTCTTGCATTAATGAGTTGCGATTTAACAGTTGGATACTAGCAAGTCAAGTATTCATTATGGTATTTCTATGATAATATTACACATTAAGTAAGTGCGCTGTGCAAAGACACTCTGAGGTTTTCCTTTTGTTGCTGGCTTTAATGGAGGGAGTTTCTCTGCTCAATTATGAAAATCAGTTTCGTTGAGGTCAACTGAGGAAATGAGAGAAGTAAACTTTGGAGATAAGAGGGGTTAGGAGCCCTCAAGTTACATCAGTGGAGATAAAAAACTAAGAAATTAGTTGAGCTGGAGCCCCATTTTTCTAAAATGATGTGAAGATAATGTGAAAATTATACAACACAGTGCTTAATAGCCCACAAGGTAATCTTAATGATGCACAGCACTGTTAAAACCCAGTGTGAGGCTATGCTTGATTTATTATTCATACGGAACAAACTACGGTTTTATAGATATTTTCTGTTTGATTTGTACCCAGAAAGGGGCTGTAGTCATTTTCCAGCGCAGATGCTGCTCTTGCTTCAAAATATTTCAGAGAAGATTGCGGGGTCACAGGTTGAATGGATTTGAATTCAGTTGCAGGTGTACTGGTTTGTGTAACCTCTACCTTATCCCGTGGCAGCATGATGCATTAGGCTTGGTGTATGAGCTTTCTGTGGAGCCCTCAGGAAGTACAGTCATAAATAACCAGGGATACTCATCTGTGTTATTTACAAGTTTGTTGAAACAGGGCAGCCTGAGCAAATCTGACAGGGGTTTCTAGATTAAACCTTTCAAAGCCTGAGTATCTAAACTGTATCTGAGTGCATTTCCATAATAGTCCAAAGAGCTGCTGTATTGTTTGGTAAAAGAGAATGTAGGAGGAGGTAAATGCGAGTGGAACAGGCAGGGCCAGAGTGGTACTGTTTCTGCTTTAAGGTCATTATTTTTATGGTCATTTTTAGAGTGTCACACATTTGTCATGGCCAAATTTCAAATACTCAGAAGAGACTGAAATATCATCACCACTCTTGATGACCTGGCTCTGAATCTCACGCAGGCATTCATAGTTCCCTGGATATTTTCCTGGTCATCCCCTGACTTCTCCTATAGGGCCACCATGTGGGTTGTTTTATTTGTTATTGAGTGAAATGTATAAAAAAATGTAAAAATGTGGCCAAACTATTCATTTGTTTAATACTTTGTTTTATCTAAAGATACCTTCAGAACTAATAAATCTTCATTAGTCTCAATTATATTTGTCCATATGTGGTGGTTAGTATGGTAGTACGCTAAACTGATATGGTGGATATGATGAGCTTTATATCAGGGTTGGGTTGTTTTGTTTTTTCTTTTTATTCTTGACAGCTTTATTTGAACACCCCTGACTTACAGTAGTGCCATTTTAATGACTATACACCAGTCAGCCACAGCCGTAACGCCACCCCTTGCAGCGCCAAAAAAGCAGCACATGGATCCTTAGGTTCCTGTGGGTTGTAGGCTGAGACCTATGTGGGTCAGATTTGTTCCAGCACATGTCATGGATACACATTTGAATTAGGATCTGGAGAGTTTAGAGGCTAGGTCAACTCCTGTAGCTTTTGGTCGTGTTCCTCAAGCGAGGGTATATTCTTCTGATGAGGGACGGCTGTTGCAGATGGAGGTAAAATAAAATTGTACACACCTAAAAAAATGTATTTCTTGTAGCAATAGTTATAGTCAACATTCTTGAGAATAACAAAAAAGTTTATACTGGGTGCAAGTTTTTGACATGGAATATAAATAATGACCAAGTTTAGTTCTTCCGATATCCATGCATAGAATACCAAACTTTCTCCAAATTTAGTAGTATAACACCACCTCCCAGATCCACAGAGTGTATGTTGGAGGATTCCTTCTGTTCCAATTCAACAGTATAAGACAGCAGGCAAACAGTGATGCAGATGCTATAGCATTACATGTCCTTAGCATTGGCATGTTGGCATTGTCACTGTGAGCATGTTAGCTCAACTGTGCCAATGCACAGCCTCAAAGAGTCTTAGTCTTGTTTAAATGATCATTCAGCATGCTAATTTCACAGTTAATGACTTTATGCTTCTCCTAATGTATCAGTGAGACTTGTTGCCATGGATACTTTACAGCTGGGTCACAGGTTGAAACTATACATGTGGTGTGAAGACTTGCTGGGTTTCTGTGTCATGAGTCCGTGTAGGAGACAATTAATTTAAACAACTTTAAAATGTTACGATTCCTGTGATTGGCTTTAAAACCCCACTTTTGAACATCTCCCCATTAAATCTCTTCATCTGGATTCTGCCAATCCCATTATTTCCTGCCCAGCACTCAAACAGACACCAGTTAAATCAGCCAGCAGTAATCTGGTGTGCTGCTTTAGACTGTGTGTGACCCCATGCTGTGCTAGAGCCGACTAATAGATGACTAATGTGGTATAATCTGTTACATTCACTGCTTTAAGCACTCATTTGTAAGAGAGAAGACCAGCACTGCCATGTGTGCCAAACTGTTGCTTTGGTTTTTACATATTCATTCTTCATTTGTTTATTTATGTATTTACTTGTTTATTTAACAATTTGATCTTTATATTGTCAGAAAATGTTGACGCCAAGGTGTCCTCCAATTGTTCATTTCATCTGATTTACATTGCAAATACAGAGGAAGAATAATATTCTTTAATTTGTCTAAAGGTGAAACAATCAAATGTTTATAAAATTATTAATCGACTCATTGTTTCTGCACATTAGAAGATCAACTGTTGTAGTCACAGTAGCATGGCTTAAGCTCCATATTGCAGCTTACCTTATTTTCTTTGCTTAATCTGCTAATTATATTTTATGTCTATAAAATGTCAGATAATAGTTTGCTTCATCATTTCCCACAGCCCAGGATAACACCTCTAAATAAGGTTTACCATAAAGTACGACAAAGAAAAGCATCAAATCTTCACAATCGACAAGCTAAAAGCACCACACGTAAACACCCTTGAGATGATTGATTAGCATTAGGGAATGATTGGTTCATTCGTCACCAGCAGACAGCTGTTGATTGGTTTTTGACAAACTGTAGAGTCTCACGTCTAGATATTGGCATTTTCAAAGTAGCACTGATTAGCTGAAAGGGGAGGATTGTGTCGTTCAGGGACGACAAGTTGATCGTTCCCATGTTTATGCTTTGTCTCCACCTCTGGCTCATGTTAGTGGAAAATAAATTGATGGGTACAAGTCGGGCATAAATAGCTTCTGCAGGGAGAAATAAAGGAAAAGGTTTCCCTTGGCAGTTTCCTGTGTATTTGTGCCGGGCCGTCGTCTCCCCATGGCAAGGTCCCTACTCACAGCTCCATCAGATGAGCTGGCTTAGTGGGAGGTGGAGTAGCACTTGCTGGCCCACTCTCTCTTTTTCAAATACACATACATACATGCACACCACAAGCTTCAACTCCAGTCACTCAACTTTCATTTTGAATACAGAAAACCAATGCAAATCAGTCACCACTGCTCAGACACCATGGCTGCCTCATGTTGTGTCCTTTCCATGTTGACTTATTAAGTCTGTAATAGTTTAGGCTTCGACTGATGGTTATTTTCATTATCAGGTAACCTTTAGATTATTCCCATTAAATTTAGAACAGACAGCCACAGTCCTCAGAGGATGAGTTCTAAAGCTCAGATTATCACCTGATTGTATCTCTTGTGTGACCATGAGTTTGGCATTTTCTGTTTTGTCTAACGTATTTCAGGAACTGTTGGGTTGCTATGAAATTTGGTGCAGATTTTCTTGTTTACTTCAAGATGAATTGCAACAGCTCAGTTGATTCCTTGACTTTTCATTTTGTGGCGTAATCGTGTTTTTCAGTTTGGCGCCTTTCATGTACTCAATAATAGGTATGTCTTGAATTTAGTTAATAGCTTATATTTCTTTAAAACAAAAACTTCTAGACCCATGTTGACTTTTTCCTCATTCAAAAGATTCCCATGTCAAAGATATTTACTTTGCAATCTTCTAATAGAAAGATGAGCAACAAACTCTCTCAGGTGAGATGCTCATTTATAGGGTGTAATGAAAGACAAACACTTCCCAGTGCTGTCATTGATTAATTTCCTCGTTATCTACAAATTAAAAGGTATTTTTGTAGCTGCTTGTGGGAGTTGTGGTATTCTGTGATATAATCAGCCTGAAAAGCAGTAGAGCATGTGACATTTCTATGTGTACATAGATAGATGGTGTTTGTATGCATCAAAGCTTCCAGAGCACATTTGAACAAAAGATGCTGCAGATGTTATGTAAATTAACCTACTCAGCCAACAGGACTTTACATTTTTGATTGGCGTCTGTGTTGTCTGCTGTGAAAAATCTAATTTAGAGCATTCTTGCAGCAGGTTTCATGGCCAGTAGGAGTTTTCTCAAAGGAAATTGGCTGGAGCCAGTGTTCCACTACTTTCACTTCCATTCATACATTTTTTATTTCAGGGAGACAGGTTGAGCAGCCCACTTTCAGACAGGTCAATATTGGTATATCCCCTTTTTATTTCCCAGTGGACAAACACCCTGGTGTGTTGTTTGTGTGTCTTGGCTCTGTGTCCACCCATCTGTATAATAATCTAAATGCCCTCATTGCAGGTCAGGGTCACAGGACGAGTCGTGTCCAGATATCTGCTCTGCAAAGCCGACACGTGTGTCCTCTCAGACATATGGTCCCTCTGTGTGTTCACATGTTAATAATTTCCCACTCTCGCCCTCAGACCCACTTTCCAGTGGATGTCCGATACGTGTGTGGACTGCTGAATGCGAGGCACAGAAAGCCATGTGTTGCTTGAATCCACTGCTGATTTATGACCAGGCTGTTTGTGTGTCAGAGGGCACGGAAGAGGGGGGGATATCTGTTTATGAACATGTAAAGAAGTGATGTCCTATATCTCGTTCACTGCTATTGGCTCACAGCAAGACCGTGTATTGATCGTTAGCTGCTTTCTGCTAGCCCAGCTGGCTTCATCAGTTTTCATCATCAATTATCTGTTGATAATTGTTCCAGCCAAAGGACGATAGCACTTTAGATACTCGTGCAATGAGAATCCTAATCAATGTGTAGTAAATGTATTTATAGATAAGGGACTTATCTGTTATTGAACAAAGGGCAAGAACTTCTCAGGAGGATGCAGCAATATGCCTGGACTTCTGAGTTCTGAGGCACAAATTATGTAGGTTGGGTTTTTAAAAGAGTGCTCCACCAGGTAGCTTTAGAGTCTGACATAACAAGGACTCATGATGGACAGATTTTAACACAAATACAGTGATTTTAATGATTAGCTGTTAGTTCATAATTGGTAGTTAATAATTTAATCAATTAAAAATATATTAATCAGTCATACACAAAACAGAAGGTATGCAGTTTAACTGTCAGAAAATATATTGTAGTTTTACTGGAGCCTCTTGTTGTTTAATGAGTTAAAGTTACAGGTGTGGTGGATGAACGCTCATAAGGGTCACATGAAACGAACCTACTTCTCTGCTGTCTGCTAACTTTGACAATTGGGTTGATGCCCTTTGCAGCAAACAGTTGTCAAAAATGTGTCTGGTAGCTGTCCGGTTTAGCTGACTAGTTAAGGCTCATGCTAACGCTAAACTAGGATTTTCAAACGCTAACACCAGCCGGGAGGTGAGTGTCTGTCAGCAGAGACACTGATCATGTTCAACACCAGCAGGACTCTGATTACATGCTTTCAACAACATTTAAACTAAAGTAATGAAGTGTTTCAGCAACAGAATGCTCTAAATGTAAATATGTTCTAGAGGTGACAGTAAATACTGACAGATTTCCTGGACTGATGAAGTTACTACAACAGTATTTGTGGACATCTGTTGCAGCTGAACAGCTGTTTCTAGCAGCTGGACAAACTTGAGATTTTTTTTTTTTCATTTCAAGTCCTGCAGTTTTTAAGACAGCTGTATTTGCTACAAACTGTAATTAAACTTTGATGTTTAAAATCAGCAGTCCACATGTTCAGATTTTTTTTTTTACACAGCATCTTGTTTTTTTGCATCTCCTTTGGACACAGATTTAAAAAATAAAAGGATTTTAGCATTTCTTCTAAAAAAAAATACAGTACAGCTGAGCAGCAAAGTACACAAATTTGATAACACAGAATAAAATATGAAAAAAGGAAGTAATCTTATAAGTTTAGAGACGTTTTTAGGGGTTGGAAATCAAACACGTGACCATCATGCCTTAAACATGTGACTTCAGTGAGGCAAGTGTCATTGACCCTCGTGTCATGGTTAAATACAGAGTAAACAAAGAAAATCTTGCATTTGAGTGGTTAATAATAGCACATACAATGCTTCTACTTAATGTCCATTGCACTGATCAGCGTTATTACAACACAGGTTTGTTCTGGCTGCATGTCTTGCCTTCTGGTTGGACCGATGCATGTGTTATGTTCTGAGGGTGTTTGCCATCTGTACTCAGGAGCAGCAAAAACATTAGCCGTGTTCGTAGGAATGAATTTACATGAATGATAATGTGAGTTACAGTTTGCTACAGTAGGACTGCTACTTACTGCGAGGGGTGATGACTGCTGACTCTCCAGGATGCATCGCAGGCTGTACGACTGCAAGCCACAGGACGCAATTAAAGTGTCATCTATTCTTCTCGTGTATGTGTAAGAGAAAGACAAAGAGAATAGAGGCATAAAAACCCGCCCTCAGGGTTTGTCAGCAGTTTGCGCGTGTGTGTGTTTTGCAGCTAAGTCTGTCCGTGTGTGCTTTGCTGCCGTGGCAACTAGAGTTACCACATACTAATATTTTAGGTTGCCTTACATAATCGTCTGCTTTTGTCAATGCAGAGAGTAGATTTTTAGAACGAGTGCTGCTGGGGGCTGTTTGTTTGGAGCCCCAGGGTCCCTACTGCTCCACTAACTGACCATTGTGCAGTCTTAGGACAGATTTACTGCCCCATCAGCTGCCTTTTCCCCTAATTTCCTCCACTGTAAACACAAGAATCCTCTCTGGAACTATGCACTCAATCCTCTTTGGAGCCTCTTATTATTCTTTTTTAGCTCTCCACTTTTATTTTCTTTCATTCTTGCCAAGACGGTAGGTGTACTTACTCAGAGACAAGACAGAGACAGAAAGAAGATAAAGGAAGCTTTTTCTTTGAGGGCGCATAAAAACACCTGCCATTTTGTATTATTGGCACAGGATTGCGCGGCAGGTTTTTTTGGTGCATAGTTTTGCCTGTAAGCCTTAACAGACTGCAGCATCTGACGTCTGTACAAAGTCTGTCTTCTGTCTACAAAATATGTGTTTGTGCAGCATCACTGGTTTTTACTGTCAGTGTACCGCTTATCTCATTCAGAACCATTTTTATATCTCTCTCTGGTGTTGTTGAATGAGGCTTTTTACAGCATCGCACCTATCGCAATGCTCAACAGTTGTGCTTCTGCCGTGGCTGTATGGATTTCAGTTTCATTAGCCTGTCAGACTGAAATATCACGACTATTACACCATTATAGAGATGTGTCGAGATGAGAGTTTGTGTCAGCGTTAGTGACGTTTTTGATAAACACAGGATACATTCTGTGATCCTGCAGCATCACCGGCAGATTAATATAAATTATTTTCGTGACATTTCTTCATTTTCCCCTCAAGAGGAGTTGTAATGACTTTAGTGAACCCTGGCATTTACATCTAGCACAATGAACAGGTCAAAACTTTAATTTGTCCGATACTTTTACTTTACTAGCAGTACTTTATATGCAGATATTAACATTGTAGTTTAAGGTGGTGAACATAGGCCCAATCCCAACCTCCACACTCATGGATGTTCCTGTTAAGTCTTACACGGTTCTGCAGATTTTCCTGAGGGACTTGCCCATTCTTTAATAGTAAAAATTGTGATGTATAAACACTGTTGTCCTGCTCTCAACAGACAAACAATTTAAGCATTGGAGGTGCAGACAGGAAATCTGTAAGAAATTTCTCCTCAAGTGTTAGCTTCAGTTTTTGTCAAAACTACCATCTTCTGTATTTTTCAAAGGAAATAAGGCCTAAATGTTCACATCATAATGTCACAGTGTGTTGCCATCTTGATATCCGCTCCGCTTGAGATGAAAGCCTGAATGCTGGATATCTAAATTATACCACATGGAGCTACCATGATTAATTGATCTGCAGAAAAGTAATCAGATTTTCTGATAATCAGTTAATCTTTTTTCATCAAGAATTTGTGGTATAATTCCAAACATTCATTGGTTCCAAGTTTTCAAACGGGAGGATTTGCTGCTTTTCTTAATTATATATCATTTTAAAGTGAACATATTGGTGAGTCAGACTGTGCAATAGATGTACTGTTTTTCTGACAGACTGTTAAAAGCATAACACACATATTAGTCAGTAATGAGTCATTAGTTGTAACCTTAATGTCACATCATTATGTCCACAGGCAGAGCGCAGCGCCTGCGATGTCAACATCCTCAGCATCCCGGTGCCCATTCGTCGTGGCGGCTCAGAGTCCAACCTGGATGTGGTTGACAGTGTTGGACATGACGGCGTGGGCCTGGACTTCACCAAGGGAGCGCTGGGGATCGACAGCCTGCAGCAGAAGATCCTCAAGGTGAGAGGAAGCATGACTCACCTCCTCTGTTGTCTCTTCGCAGATTTACTTTAAAGTGTTATGTACATATGAGACATGGGGGACTCTGAACTAACCTCACTCTGGAGCAGTGGCAGCTGGTCAATACGGGGCGCAGGGGCGCCGCCCCACTACTAATGAGCAGATAAAAAGTAGTTCTCAAACACAACGTTAAATTTGAATTAATTATAACAAAATAATAATACAATTAATAATGACGTTCACATTCTGTTGCCATATTAGCAATATTTGTATTATTAAGAGATGTAAAATTAGTCTTTACTGCGTGTTTACTAATTCTACACTTCCTGGATGCGGGCGCGGCCACATGAGTGTGTATGTAGCTCGAAAAACTTTTCGTGATCATGGGACCTTGGTCTGGGCTCTGATTGGCTGCTGCAGACTTTCTCACAGGGTGCAGCTCGGTGCGTCCCGGACCCGTCCACTTTTGCTGTAAGCCAATTAATTTTGTCTTTATTTGCTTTTGTCTTCTGTGGTTGGATATCAAAACTGTCCTTTGACGTTCTTACGACTGCACTTTCTGACAGCGTCACATGGCCTTCCCCCTCCTCTTCTACTCGATGACAGCGACTGTCATGATGGCTTAATGCATTGGCCGTGCTGTCAGTGGAGAAAAGACTGGCCACAGAAATGAGTGACTTCAACCAAAAAGTAATAGAGAAGTTTGCTGAGCAGAAAGAGAGAAGAGCCAAGTTTTTTTTTTCAAATAGCTCCAGACTGCATTTGCGACCTTTTTTTTGAGAATGTAAATTGGTGAGCATGATGATCATGAAGCTGTATTAGTGTCGCTGTAACCGACACAGGAGGCTGCTGTGTGGACCACAGTGATGGAAAGTAGAACTTTTATAACTTCAGTGTTCTGCAGTATTTACGATTAAAAATGAGGTCTTCTCATGAAAAACAGAGCTCACCTACATTCGCTGTGTTTCCGCTCATAGAAAAGACCGCGTGTAGAACACATGTAACTCGGTTTAACCCAGGACAAATTGGAACGCCCTGGTTTATTATTTTTTAAAGTCATTTTTGGTCACACACCGGTCAGAGCACACCACAGCCACCAACAGCATCTACCACAGCCTGCTATGTGGGGCGTTTAGGGAGCATCAGTAAATCATAGGGTCTATCGATAAGAAAATGTTCAGCAAATCATGTGTTCTGCCTTTGACCAGGTAGGAGATGCAACAAAATGAGAAAGTAGGTCGTACTGGTGCTACCAGTGAAACAGTAAATCTGTGGCCCTGAGCAGTGTTTTTTTCATTATTGATGTGTTTTGAGTTTGTACAGATCCTGTAAATATTGATGAAAATTTGATGAATGGTTTTGAAATTTAATTCTGGTAATTCTTGATAACGTTAAATTATATTATGATTAGAATCTCCTCCAAAGGTAGAAAATTTGCATGACTGTAAGTAGTTGTGCCTGATGTTACTCATATTCTAATTTCTGTCATTTCTGATTTAAAATAAAAGGTCATTTGCAGACTGCGCCCCCTCACCAAAAATGTTCACCAGCCGCCACTGCTCTTGAGTAAAACACAAGGTTAAATATCTCCTTAGCTTGGTGTAGTGGGACTTAGTGGAGCAATTAAAGCAGCATTTTTAAATCCAACAATAAAGTCATTTTCATTTAAATTTCATGATATGATCATGATGATACACAGATACCAACCAAAACGGCTCTTCAGATTTATTCATCACAGTCCTTCAATTAGAAGTCATAGAGTTGTTACTCAGAGGGAAGTTATCCCTTCACAGGAACTTGATCATCAGGACAACTTTGTTCACAGTAGATTTAGGAGGATTTACCTAAATTTAGTGGGAAATTAAGATAAAAATGCAGAAGAAATTACGAACAATGAATTACTACTTCTAGTCGAAGTGAAACGAGTTTGGTTCGATGACGCTTTATATGCATTGTTTCATTCATTATGACTGGACTGCTGATTTTGTATTTTACGCACACACTGACCTTATTAAAAGTGTCCTGGGGAGAATTCTTGTACACAAACTAAAATTGTGTTTGCACTCACTGTTATTCTGCAAAACTAGTGTGAAGCTTTGCTGCTGCTTTGGCGTAAAGCAATTTGAAACTGGAAACTAGTGAAGCAGTCTTCTCCTCCTTGCATTTCCTCTCCTGTAGGTCAGTGGAATAGTGGGAAACAATGCATGTACGTGCATGAAACAAACAAAACAGGAACCCACTGATAGAAAGACAGTTCCACAGCACTACTTGCAGTTCAAAACTCCACCTTAAAATGACTGAGGTGTCTGTGTAAATCTGCTGATGATTCTTTCCCACTTCTGCATATGGTACGCATTAAATGCATTTTGTGAAAGTGAGCCTTCAACCAATCACTTTTAGCTGTCAGATACAGGCTGCTAGCTACAAGTACAGGCAGAAAACTAGTACAGTAAATACAGGCATTTTCTATTTTTAGTCTGAAGGTTATTATGAAACTGTGCAGCTTTGGTCTGACGAAGAAAAGACACTCAAATGAAGTGGTTTGGTGAAGAGATGTAGAACCATTTAACACGAAGAGAAGCCTTTTACACCAGCTCTGATTACCATTTTTCAGTCTGCTTGTCAGGATGTGTCCGTGTTCTGGGATGTCTGGGTCAAGTTTTTTCCCCTTGATCTAATCCATGTCATTTAATATTTAGTATTTGCTGATACAAAGTCCCCGTCCAAAACCATTTTCCTGTAATACACACTTCAGGTACATCAAATCCCATCCTATTTACAGGGTTCCTACGCAAGTATGGAAAAGTATGGAAAAGTATGGAATTTGATTTTATACATTTCCAGGTCTGGAAAAGTATGGAAAATGGAAACTATTGTATGGAAAAATATTCATGTTTCCAAGACTATTACCACTGTTCTAAAACATAAAATTATGAATATCTAAAAAAAGAAGTGGATCGATCTGTTTTTAAGGCCCTTAGCAGCGCAGCTAAAATGTTTGTGTAAGAGCAGACAGTAGGCTACGTGTTCATATAATAGATCCATGGCTACGCGTCCCAGAAAACATTTGGGTAGATTGACAAGTTGAATGCCCGCCTTCTGCTCTTATCCTCTTCCAACCCATTGGCCCGCCCAGGTGTTGTCAAGTTTCACTGCTGCTTCGACAGACAGGTGATGTCCTCAAAGTCTGTGAGTGAGCGAGTCAAAGTTTCTTGTATGGTCGTTGGCAGAACTCATAATGGGTAAATGTAAATGCTCTGACGACTGGCTCATAAATCCCAAATATAAAGACTGGTTGGATAAGGATCCCGAACGGATAAAGAAAGCTAAATGCAGACTTTGTGTGAAATCGAGTCATATGCAGGAGAAAAACACTTTCATCTTGTCACCGCATCCTCTGCACTGAGAGTCACAGCGTTTTTGGCTAAACCCAGCATGAGACCAAGTCCGACAACATCAAGTCAACTAAGTTCACTATTTGAATTTTTTTTACCGAGAAGTCTGGAAATTAGTTTCTGGAAAAAATATGGAATTTTGAAATTTCAAATGTGTAGGAACCCTGTATTTATATAGTTGCAAAAATAAATAGCTCTGCAATGCATTAAGAAAAAAATCACATTTCTGCATGCAAGCTGTTCGTGATTGTTACACATTTGGTCACAGACTTTGTTGTAAAGCTCCAGTGGGCCACTGTCTGAAATGTAGTGGTGACAGAATGAAGTGTTACGTGGCTTCACAAGCTCCAAAAGATGGCAAAACCCTGTATTTTCTACCACAGTGATGGGCTGCTCATCTAGCACGATGAATTCAATTAGTCTCTCTTTAATCTTTTTTGGCCTTGTTACTGTCTCGCAGAAATTTCTGTCTCATTTAAAAGTATCCTGCAGTGTGTGTCGCTTCTGTGCAGCATTTGCCGAAGATACCTGAGTGAACTTAGAGTTTCAGAGAGTCTTCACTTCAAGGTGACGTATCAGATTGGTAGTGTTGAAAGCAGCTCTGTTACTACCACAGTGGATTACTTTTAAAAGTTAACTTTGGCATATTTCCACATTGCAGACATTTTGGCAGCTAGCTTGTCTTTACTGTTCAGTTAAATAAGATGCCTTGGTTGGCCTGGATCTTGCATTACGACACCTCTACTGGATTTCACAGAGCTGATGGTGCATTTGTTTCAAGGCAGCATTTTCAAAAGCCTAAAGAGCATGTTGTCGTACAAACATCTCCACTACTAGTTAGGAATCTGTCGGCTAAATTAACGAGAAATTATTTTTTGATGTTGTTCTCATTTAAATCCATTTCTGTCCCTTCATGCACCCTTTAGGTGACGGAGCAGATTAAGGTGGAGCAGACGGCTCGGGACCAGAATGTGGCTGAGTACCTGAAACTGGTGAACAGTGCCGACAAGCAGCAGGTATCACGGATACGTCAGGTGTTTGAAAAGAAGAACCAGAAGTCTGCGCACACCATCGCTCGTCTGCAGAGGAAGCTGGAGCAGTACCACCGGCGCATGAAGGACAGCGAGACCAACGGCAAGCACAGCAACAAAGATGGCAGCAGCAAGGAGTCTGGCACTCACAGTAAGGAGGGCAGCCTGCGGGACGTCAGCGCCACCGGACGACACCCGGCGCTGGATAAAGTCAAGACAATCGGACCTGGCGTGTCGCTCTCGCCGCCGTTCTTCTTCAATAAGTCGCGTGAGTTCGCCAACCTCATCAGGAACAAGTTTGGCAGCGCAGACAACATCGCCCACCTGAAGAGCTCCATGGAGTCGGGGTCGGGGCTGCAGGTGGAGGCCGGGGCGAGGGGTCTGAGCGGCAGCGCCACCACAGTAGCCAAGGCCACCAAGTACCACAGCGATGACGAGTGCTCCACGGGAACGTCTGCGTCCGCTGACTCAAACGGGAACCCGGCGGGAGGGTCGGGGGCTGGGTCCGGAGGTCCGGGAAGGTCAGACTCCAACGGGCGTCTGGTGGAGGTGCTGGACATGGTGCGGGAGATCAGGGAGGCTCAGGCACAGCTGGCAGAGGACATGGAGACCCTGAACACACAGTTCAAACGAGACTACAACTACTTCACACAGGTGATGCAGGAGGAGAGATACAGGTGAGCATCATCACAGCATATTTGTAGGAAGGAAGTTCAAGAAAGTCACAATGTTTTATCGTAGGACTAAACCATTTATTTTCTTCTGACATGTTATTGATTTTGTCCAAACACACTCCTGTTGGGCTTTGTTTTGATTTGTTGTTTTGACATATTCAGTCTCTTTTTTTTGTTTTGTTTTGCTGTAGCTGACAACACACACGTCAGGCATCTTGAACTTGAATTTCTGACAGGTCATTATTTCTATCAAGCTTCACATATGTCGCTTTTTACCAGTGTTAAGGTCAGGCTACATTTTTATGCTCAAATTTGTACTATGGAATATTCTATCTTATCTTCTATTTTAACAGGTCAAAGCTTGTATGAAATTGAAACTGACAATGACACTTAATAATGCAGTGTTTTTAACCAAGCTGACTTTAGACAGATACTCTGGGTTTTGGCCGATTTCTGTTCACTAGGCAACAGAATATATTGTGTTGTTTCCAGGAGGCTTTGCAGCGTAGCCATGTTGGGAATCTGATCCCCTACCCTGGCAATGCATGTCTCATAAACACACACACACACACACACACACACACACACATATAGTTACATGTGTGTGTTAATCAGTGTCCAGTCAGTGGTTCTATTGATCCCACCTCTTCCCATCAATAGTCAATCAGAGCTATCAGTCTTTCTTAGCATCCATTACTCCAGAGTGTCTTCTCTTTCCTGAGCCTTTACTTCCAAAATTAAAACATGGTGAACATTGTATTGGCGTTTTAGTGTTTGAGTAAAGAGAAAACAGGAAATCATTAGAAAGAGAGATGTTCACAAAAAGCCCTGAGCTGGACTAGAACCGGATTCACACAACAGTTCATGATCAGCATCTTAACTGTTCCTGAAACAAACACAACCAAGAGTTAAGAAAACATTTTAGACTGTAGTGACTCTTTTAATCAAATGCTCCTCCTCCATTAATGTTTTTAGGAAAAATCTCAAAATGTGCATGTTTTTGATGTTTTTTTGTTGCTCCTAGTGGTCTAAATATTATAGATAGATAGATAGATAGATAGATAGATAGATAGATAGATAGATAGATAGATAGATAGATAGATAGATAGATTAAAAAAAAAAAACATGTTATAAATAAGCTTGATTTGATTTAGATTTTTCTTCTTTTTAACCTTTAACTAAGCACAAACAAACTGAACTCGGCTGTAAATTTGTGAAACCCAGATGAATAAATAATGGGGAAAACTGAAGCAAAAAGGCTGACATTTCCTAACTTTTGTTCTTAGTATAACTCAGGCTCCTAAAACTGCTTCCTCTGCATCTTTGAATAAAAATGCCCCTGACTGCTTTGTGTTTCTCAGACTTGACGAAGCTCCTCCAAGTCAAACCATGTGCATTTTACATGTGCAGCCCAGTTTGCACAAACCGACCTCAAGGGCCTTATGGCACCCTCGATCAGACCTTCAAAAGCAGTATTCTCCATTACTACTAAATAGATTTTGAGTGGTAAAGTCTGGAGTGTACCCTTTTAGATATCTGTAAGTATGTATGTTAGGATCTACTTCACTGTATCCCGACTTGAAAAAAATGAAAATTAAAGCAAAAATTAAAGAGATAAGAGAAAAAGCTATTATACATGATTTGTTATATTTCTGCTAAACCAAATTATGCATATTTTTTCTTTTTCTTTTTTTTTTCTTTTTTCATGCAACATACTGGATTCTGGTGCTGCAACATGTAGTTGAGGACTTAAAACCAACTATTTTGATCATCTCTTCAGTAATTATTTTAGTATATAAGAAAATGCCTCAGCCTTGCTTCCTCGTGTTTGAAAAACTGTCAGATTTGGTGCTTTCTTTGTGAATGACAGTAAAGTGAACTGTGGGAAACCTGAATGGACATCTTTCACCATCTTCTGACACACAGGATAAATGAGTATTGATTAATTTTAGAAAACAATCAACCTATAATGACAGTAAAATTATGGCTCTGGTGAAAACTTCAACATCCTCAGGCATAAAAAGTCTTTCAAATAAAGAGTAAATATTGTTCACACGCTAGAAAGTTTGAGGCACATGATATATTTCTGACAAATATTTCATTATTTAAAAAACTAATCATATTCTGCTGCAGGTGCTTCAGTTTCCAAAACATGATTCCAGTGAAGATGAATTGTGTTTGTAGATGAGCTGTTGAACTTTAAAGAGCTTTTGACAGTTTACAGTAGGGGGCTGTTGTTATTATAGGCCTTTGTGAACTATAAATAGGTATCAGAGCTCACACACAAACCCCCAGACTGTTGCTAAGTCAACCAAGGGCAAATGTTTTCAGCAGCGTAGTTGCCGCACTACATAAACTGCTGTACTGTTATGCGCCCACACACACTCAATTATGCATTGTTTCTCTTTCTCGCTCTCTCCTTGGCGCTGTGCCTCCACCTACTCGGCATGCTGGTGGGTGTTTCTGTCTGTCAGGTATGAGCGCTTGGAGGACCAGTTAAATGACCTGACGGAGCTCCACCAGAACGAGACCAGTAACCTGAAGCAGGAACTGGCCAGTATTGAGGAGAAAGTGGCGTACCAGGCCTACGAGAGGGCCAGAGACATACAGGTGATATATGACCCTGTGTTAGGAGCTATTTTACAAATGTTATTTCCTGATCATTTCTACAAAGGCATTTGTGACTAATAACAGGTATTTTAGGTCATGCAGATTAAGTTATCATGAGTGTTTATTCATTATTCGTGTAGTTTTAGAAGCTTCAGTCTTCGTGTTTGTAATTTTTTTTGAGTGTTTACCTGACTAGCTTTGTACTGTTTTAGTTATATTACAGTTATATTAATATTCAAAATCAAATCACTTGAAACATTTAAGAAAAGTATTTGGAAAATATTCAGAAATTTACACCATAGAACTATGACAATTTATCATTTCGTTGTCAACTATCAAATGAATTGCTGACTATTTTGACAATTGATTTAATTGGTTTGTGTATTTGTTTTAAAGAAACAAATGTGAATATTTTCTGGGTTCTATAATAATGGTTAGTTGCAGCCCTACAGCAAAGTAAATGTTTACATGAGTAGTTAAGTCGTCAGTTAATTGTCATTCGTGCAAAATGTTCAGCGTCTGCAGCTTCTACTAGAAGAGAGTTTGTTGCTTTTCTGCTTGCTGTCATTGTAAATATTTTGCCATCACCTCTGACTGTAGGGAAGTTTTAATGAGCGTTTTTTTTGTATATTTGCTCTCAAGTTGTGAATGATTAGTTGATTTTTTGAAACTTTGAAACTCCAACATGACTAACCATCTTTTCTGAGTGGGGCTACATTCCTGGGCGTTGGGCCTTTTTATTTTAGGGCAGATGTGGGACTGTCATAGCTGTAATGGCATAAAGCTGTATCTCCCTGTAACAACATCACAGTGATGCCTCCAGCAGCTCCCATTCATTCCTAATGTGATACACAATCCTGTTCATTTCTAATGCAGCTGATGTCAATTCATATCTCTTCCAATTTCGCTGCCCGTCCCCCGTGAGTCACTGCTCTCAGTGTTTCCCTGATAATAACCATATTCGTGTTTGTGTCTGTGTGTGCAGGAGGTCCTGGAGTCGTGTCAGACTCGTGTGTCCAAGCTCGAGCTGCAGCAGCAGCAGCAACAGACAGTTCAGCTGGAAAACACAGACGCCAAAGTGCTGCTGGGAAAGTGCATCAACATCATGCTGGCCATCGTCACCGTCATCCTGGTGTGCGTTTCCACGGCGGCCAAGTTCACCGCGCCGCTGCTGCGTAGCCGCCTCCACCTGGCGCTCACCTGCGTGGGCGTGTCTTTGCTGGCGCTGCTGTGGAAGAACTGGGAACATTTGCAGTGCGCTTTGGAACGATTGCTCCTCTCACATTGAGACAGGAGGACGAATGAGACCAGAAAACTTTGTCCAAACCCTGGGTCACGTGTTGTCATGGCAACGCAGAAAACAGGGCGGAGTTTACATGTAGCCTTACACCAGCCCTGCTCCCAAACCATTCTGGGCTCCACGCTGACTTGATTTATGACCCCGAGCTTAACACATCTAAAGACGTTCCACGCAAATGTGTGGAGAGCTTTACCCAGAATGCACCTCCACATTAACAACGCACAGATATGAGCTGGTATCAATGAACACAACTGAACAAACAAGCCTCTCTGAAGGTGCAAACATTCAAACGTGGCACAACGCTGCCATAGCTGTGAGTCACTACACCGAGATTTGTCAGACCGATAAAAGATCAATCAGCTTGGATCAGATTCCAGGAGATTCCCAACAACACACACTAATATAAACAAGTGGTCTCATATCAGGACGTGGAGATACAATTGGTGTTTCCTATCCTTAAAGGGAAGTGTATCAGATATAGCGCCGCCTCTCACCTCTAAACACTCACTGGCTGTCATGTGGCCAGCAACGGAACACAGTTTGCCTCCTTGTACACCAGCCAGCTGTGACAAACACAACATCCACCTGAAGGTTGATTTGTACTGTCAGTACTTTACTGTGTTCTGTATTTATGTGATGTTTTTTCCTGTCAATGTCTCTTTCAGAAACACATTTTGAAGCCTAGAACACATGTTGTTTTAATATGTTTGAATGTGTAATTCTGTGTATTCATGTGCGCCTGCTTACGTGTGTCTGTACCGTGTTTCATAAAGGAGTTTGGCTTTTTGGGAAATCAACACTTTCATGTCTGCCTGCGAAATATGAAGCTAGAGTGTGGCGATGGTTAGCTTAGCTTAAACGCTAGAAGTAGGGGGAATGACTAACTTCGCACCAGAGATTACAAAACGTTACTCTAAAGCTCACTAAGGTTATACGTCACTTTGAGGGTAGCTTCTGTAACTCTGATTCAATAATTGTTTTACTGATCCTCATGGTAAAACGAGGCGTGTTCATGAAGTACACATGACTATATGTAAAGGTGGATGAACTCTCACCCATACAGTTTATATCTGTCGATCTTATCTGGACATGTGAAGCGACACATCACATACTGTTTCATATGGTTTCACTCCTTCTCTCTGCATTTCATTGGTTTAATCTGTACAAAAACAAAGCATAAAAACTACATTTTGTGGTTTTTCAGTGTTACAAGAGGGACTATTTCTACCTGTCTGACACCAACAGCCTCAATCAACCACAGCGTGTTGTTTTTGTGCTTTAGTTGTTGTGCGAATTAAACAAATGTGCAGGTTTTGAGCATTAGAGGTGGATTTTGTCATAAGGCTTCCAGTCATGAAGCTAAGCTAAGCTAACCGCCAGCTAGTTGTTTGCTTTGTGTTAAATGGACAAAAAAAGATTTCCCAAATTGTCCAACCTGCTCCTTTCCAGGAAAGCTTCTGAACTGCCTCTTGTCTTGTTAAATTTGATACTTTTGGGGGTTTTTTTTGTTGTGTGAAATCTGTTCAAGTTTTCTGCTTCTCAAAGATATTTAAGGTGAACATGTGGTTTGCAAGTCGACGTGCTTCACTCTCTTCGCTCAGCTTTAGCATCGACCAGCTAGCGTGTACGTGAACCTTGAGGAAGGAAACCGGCTGCTACCTTTGAAAGGAATAAGAGAAGCAGAGGATGTTGGAGAAAGTTTTAAATGTGAGCTTGTTTGACGTAAAGATCCTGATTTCGTTGAACTGCCTTTTAATGAGAGAACAAATTAACTTCAGCGCGAAAGCCTTTGATGTTGTGCTGCGTTCATGGCCGGTGGGAATAACAGCAGCGTTTCTTACCTGTTCAAACATACTTTAAAGCCAACAGATACCGATTACAGTCGCACCTTTTAATTGATTCACCTTTTTAATGTTTGGAAGTGACTCATTTGAGATGACGTCTGAAATGAGCTCAGAAATGTCCTGCCCTGCCGTGAGATTTGAAGCCTCATGAATTGTAATGAGATTGTTCTGTTTTGGTTGTTTTACTTGAAACAGGTGTGTCTGTTCTTGCACTAAAATACTCAAATACCTACTGCCATGTTCACAAGCAGCATTTACCCCCTTAAAGTTACCACAAGTGGTAACATCTCTATGGTAGCGGCTGTTTATCCCACGTGGCCTGAACACAGCATCACAGACTGGACCGAGGGAACTGAACAATGTAGCTCCGTGCTCCCTGACCCGGATCACTGTGACGATGAGGGGGTGAAACGGGACTGATGCCTTTTCAATGCAGCTTGTTTCTTCTCCTGTGTGACTGTGTGTCTTCAAGAAAAAACAAGCCAAATATGGAGATTTTTAAGGAAGCTTAGCTTTTTTCTTTTTTGATTTCTTACCACTATTAGTCTTTGATCTTTTCTTTTTTTTTTTTTTTCAAAATTGGCTCAAACATTACTTCTGTCAGGAGAAAGCTGTAAGTCCATATTGTATATTTTAAAATCTCTGTCTCTTTGATGTGCATTAGTTTCTGGTTATGGATTTTCCATAACCTTTTTCTTTTTTTCAAATGAAAAAATAAATCTTTGTTTTTTCTAAGAGGTGCTACCATCTCATCCATAATACACAACATGCTCCACGAGGACAGGCCTCATCTGTGGAGATCAAACCACCCTGCCAGCATCATAAGGAATTCATACATAAACTGGGTGCAAATGACTTTGACAGACAGCAGCTGTGCAGCTTGTTGCTCTGGTACAGAGAAACATTCACCAATAAATGCATTCTTTCTTGAACTTAAAAGAAAATGTCTGACATGCCTGCATTACTTTCACTTGGGACTTCTGTTTGAATGTGTGGCTGCTCCCCAGTCCACAGTTTTTATGATCTACATTTTTCATTCGGTCCACTTCTGGTATAATGTGCCATAAAAATCACATTAAGTTCACAGTAACTGCAGAAGATTGGCAGGAATCTTGAAACTTAAGATTAAAGTCAGCAGGGTCTGACTGCGCTTCATGAAGAAGACATTTTGATTTAATGGTCTGAGCGAGGCAGCCATCTGACACTCTCCCACCCAGAACCATGTCAGCTACAGTGATGGACATTTTAAATTTTCATCCACTTCTGCCGGCCTCATATTCATTATTCAGATGTTGTTTCTTTGCTCCTTTTCTTGCCTCCCTCTCTCTGCCTTGCACTGCTCTGTTACTGCCACATTTTATGTGCCTCAGGAAGACTTGGCTCGCCCCCACACACCAGGTCAGGTTCAACATCTGCATCTGCTCAGCACATGTACAGGTCTACTGTACCGCATAAAGGGCACATGGAATAAAACAGAGAGAAGAGGGACACCTAGCTGTCAGATGTGAGCAGTGCCTCCAAATTACAACCACTGTCCAATTCAAAGTAAATGTTAAGAAAATTGTCATATATATGTCATGTACCTTGTCTTCACGTATTATTTATGTACATGTAGTTTGATTAATTACACACAATCTATACATTACACACATTTATAGTATATTTTGCAAAAGATAGAAGTTGCCATGTTATTTTATTTTTCACAGATATCACTGATCCTGTTAATGTACTGATATGTGGCAATATGTACTTAGACCTTTGTGGATTATTCCTTGATAAAAAATAATCAGCAAAAAAAAACTTCATTAAAAAAAACTTGTTGACAAATATGGGCTTTTAACAGTGTAGAAATAAATGAAAGGAAATGATACTCTGCACTACCACTAAGATACTGTACAGTATTTCTCCCCTTTAAATGGTTGTAGTAGTAGTAATAATGATAATAATAATGATGATGATGATGTTGTTGTTTATTAGTAAATTGTTGGTATTTAAAGGGCAACAATACTGTACAATATGTTATTGTTACATCTTATTTTATATACCTGCTACAATAATAATAATTAGTAATATTTTCCATAAGCAACATATAGTAGAAAAATCAAGAGCGTGGTGTGAGCATATAATCGAGAGAAATTAATTTTTTTTAAAAAGACAAAGTAAGGCAACAGTATCGCAAAAATAAATAACAACAAAAATGTGATGTCAATACATATTTTTGTGTTTTTATTCATCCACATAAATTTTAAAACAGGAGATGCTAGAAAAAATAAAATGAAAAAATGAAATAAGCAATAATAAGCAGGCTTTACTGGTAATGTTGTCAAATGAATAGGCTCAAATTAGTCCATGCTATTATGATGTATTTAAAAATAAAATCTACATTCATATATATATAACTGAGGGTATCAACAGTCACTGCAGTACTCGGTAGGTGGCGGTGAGTTTCTTCCTCCTCCACAGCGGCAGGGGGCGCTGACGAGCACAAAGTGTTGTTTTGGCGCAAAGCGGAAGCCGTCATAACTGTCCACCATAAAAAAAACGACAGAGACAAGTTTAATGTGTTTGCGGAGGTTTATGGCAGGCGTTAAATTAAATCGTCTTATTACAAATATATAGCATATATAGCATTAAACTCCTAAACCAGCCTCGGACTGAGCTGCTTCAAACGTCGAGGAGCCGCGCAGGAATGTCGTTCAGCCTGTTAGCTAACGTTAGCAGCCGCAGCTAACACCACCAGAGCAGCGTTGGAGAGATAGTTTCATGAATTTACGTTGTTTTTTTAAAAACTAACGAGCACTTTCTGGATTGACTTCAATTAAATGGATGAGCACAAGGAGAACATTCAGGCCGAAGACGTCAATGTGAAGATGTCTAATGCAAGAGAAGAGGAAAAGGTTGGTGTGAGCACTTAGCTGGATTTAGCTTCTGGTTAACTTGAACCCTAAACCGCTTTGTTTACTTTTCTGACGCGTATTCTCATGAAAGTCGCTGTTTAGCGCAAAGTTCAGACAAATGTACACATAGAGATATGTGTTTTGGAATGTTGCATCTGTCTTAACATTGAAACAGGGTGGAATAGTCATATAAATATAAGAAACCACTTAGACTCCATGCTAATTTGGATGGAAGAGATTTTGCTCAGATGATTCAGTTTAGGGTTAATGAAGAAACTGTAGTCAGATGTTTGTGATTGGTTTTACTGCAAAGAAAAACAAAAGATCCACAGAAATGTCATGGAAGTGTTGTTCTGGATTCTTAACAGGCTGGTACCAGCAGCTTAACAGGACTGCCCATGTTTATATATAAACCTCATGAAATAAAATACACTTTCTTCTCCTGAAGGCTCTGAAACTTCACCGTCGTTGTGATACTCGAGTTCATTTTTTGTGAATACTTGCACTATACATGACAAATTTCTTTTGACAGCAGGCGGCAATATGTCAGAGATTACTTGAAAAGTAGTCATGTAAAGTACAGGAGTTATTGTAAATATACAGGCTGATCAGTTTCTCTTGACGTGAAGGAAGATGCTTGTTTGGTGCAGACTGCAGCTTTGTTATCTATATTAGGTCAAACTAACTGCTATGTGCTATTTACGGTACTTGTTTTGCTTTTTTTCCCTAGCCCTAGTAATAATGCAAAATATTCTTTGTTTTTTTAGTGATTCTAGTTAACGCACCAGTGGTACAATGCTTGGTGTTGTGTTCAGTTTATGTTGATAGATAGCAAATGTTGGAAATAATGAATGCAGACACTTCCACACAGAGGAGAATCAGGATGACTTATGGCCTTCATGATCAGATCTCAAAACACCTCATCAAAGCTCAGAGACACTGACTGTTGTGCAGGCCCAGATAATGTGAAGTGACACCGTGCTGGCCTTAACTGTTATCTCTCAGTAAAGAATCGTTGCTTAATGTTCTACGTGTTACGTTTTGCTAAGTGTGTGGCATCACTTCGTTCTGTGACGTATACTAACCAGCATTATTCCTCCTCAGGCTAAGCCCTGCAGCAGAATATGTCCTGCTGAAGAATCTGCTGCTCAGGAGTCCCAGTCTCAGCCCAACAGCGACTTCAGCCACCCGGTGTACAAAGAGATCGCCTTGGCCAACGGACACATCAACCGCATGTCTAAGGACGAGCTCCGGCTCAAATTAGCAGAGCTGAAGCTTGACACAAGGTGAGTGTTTGGTGGTAAATACTTTAAGCTAAAACACATCAAATTTCTGTTGGCCTTGAAATATACATATACATAATAAATAAATTGAACTACAGAGCTGCCCGCAAAAAAAAAAATGTATGTATGTATGTATGCCAAAATCTCAACTTAAGGTGATAAATGTCTTGAAAAGTGCTTTACAACTCAGAAAGTGTATTTTCTACATCTTTATCTCTTTGTACGTGAAGAGGAGTGAAGGATGTGATGAAGAAGAGGCTGAAGAGCCACTATAAGAAGCAGAAGCTGATGCAGACTGCAGCAGAGGGAGGCCCCACTGACACCTACTACGACTACATCTGTGTGGTGGACTTTGAAGCCACATGTGAAGAAGATAATCCCTCAGACTTCCTCCATGAGATCATCGAGTTCCCCATGGTCCTCATCAACACGCACAACTTAGAGATCGTGAGTGGAGTTTGGGTTTAGGGCAGCGTTTATCTTTGTTTTATAGATTTTCCCGTCTTAAATATGTTTGTCTCATTTTCTGTGCAGGTGGACTCCTTTCAGGAATATGTGAAACCAGAACTGAACCCGAAGCTTTCAGACTTCTGTGTGAAGTTAACGGGAATAACTCAGGTTAGCTGAGCTCAGCCGCCTTGATAATTTAAGTAGACTTTTTGTTTACAGGAATAACATGTTGTTTGTTGTTTTCCTGTAGAAAATGGTGGACGAAGCAGACCCATTCCCAGCAGTGATGCAGCGAGTCGTGGCGTGGCTTCAGGAGCGGGAACTTGGAACAAAATACAAATACGCCATTCTGACTGACGGGTAGGTTTTGTTCTAATACTGCTGCAGAATTTATGTGTTTCTTTTCTCATTCTCGTGACACAACTTTTTGTTGAACGCCTTCTGCAGGGCGTGGGATATGAGCAAGTTCCTCAACATCCAGTGTCGGATCAGCCGCATCAGATATCCTCAATTTGCGAAGAAGTGGATAAACATCAGGAAATCATACGGGAACTTCTACAAGGTACGTCGTCCAGCTTTGCAACTGAAGAATATCTTTAAATTTAAATGCAGAGTAACGAGTATAATCAGACCTCTGCTAAATGTAAATGTATCCTATGGGGTTTTTGACCACTATTAGTGCTGTGGGGCAGTATTTTTTTATGAATGGGTCCCTGTTTTCATTGTGTCTCGTGTGACCTGTTACTCCTGCCATTGAAGCGCAGCAATGCTGCAGCTTTAGAAGATGGATTACATTCGTTGGCCCTCAGGCGTGCAGAAAATGACTAAACAAAACCAAATTTGCCCACTAATAAGTAATATAAACATATAAACAGCTGATCCACTTCATGTAAATGACTCTGGTATAATTTCAGAGTTTGAGTAATTAATTTCCCAAATAGAGAGCAGTTCAACAGAAACTGGATGCTGATGATGACTTCTTGATTTGAGCCAAAATAAAGCAGGTTTGTGCTCAGTTTTAATACGACTAAATGCAGTATCCAGTATCCATGCTTTTTTTTTTTTTAAAGGTAGAATGCGTCTCAACATCCATTTTTCTAGGTTAGAAAAGCATCTGTGCTACTGCAGAGATGCTCCGACCTATAAACCATGTTTTCCAGACATAAGGGCCTGTTTGGTATGAACTGCAGCAGAAATCACATCTTCATGGTTGTATATGTTTAAGTGGAAAAGAAACAAACAATATATAATTTCCACTAAAATCACAACTCGTATTGCGATCACAGTATCTCTCAAAAATAACCGCAGTGTGATTTTCTTGGTTATTCCTCGGGTGTTGTTTGGCCCTGAGCACAGCAGAGTGACCACCAGTCAGAGCTTTGCTTTGATTTGCTTCCTCACAGTGTCGGCTTTAGTCTTCACAGAGAATAAAATGACTTCTTTACTTGTGTGAGCACCACAAACTCAACAAGATTCAGCATGTGTTGTGTGTTCAGAGCAAGTTGGTTCAGATCTGAGGATTTTCTGTTGTGAGCTTGGCATTAACTGCTTCAGAGTACAAACACTTTGAAACTGTCTCTTGTGTCTGCAGTGCAGCCACTGTTACTGGTTCTGGACATAAAGGGTCTCCTGTTTGATACAACAGCAAACCCCCTGTTGTTTGTCTCCTTCCTCCAGGTGCCTCGCACACAGACGAAGCTGAGCACGATGCTGGAGAAGCTCGGCCTCAAGTATGAAGGTCGTCCTCACTCCGGGCTGGACGACTCGCGCAACATTGCCAGGATAGCTCTGCGCATGCTGCAGGACGGCTGCCAGCTGCGCGTCAATGAGCGAATGCACGCCGGCCAGCTGCTCTCAGTTCCCAGCTCGGCCCCCATGGAAGGAGCTCCGCCACCTCATAACCCCCGCAGCAGAGACTAAATGCCAAAACAGAGGTTTGTATCGGCTCTAACATCTGTCGCCACTCTGTACTCTGTGAGTTACAGACTAAAAGCACCTTTACTGGAGCTTCAATCTGTACATGGGGTCTGGTTTAGATTTAAGATTGTCGGGGTCTTCGACTTCATACGTGAGGGTTCCTCTCTGATCATGTATTTTTTACACCAGATGTATAAGAACAGATCATTCCTGTGTGTTGTGGGCGTCAGGGTGTTAAACGGCCTCACTTTGCCTTATAGAGCTGCTGATATTCAACGATTTGATTTCAGTAACTTTTAGTTGCCCCATAAAGGTGAAAATTTGGTTTTTGATTCTAGTTTTGCCCCCAAGAATCCAGTTTTGAACAAGACTATAATGAACAATTGGGATTTGTTTACATTTCAAATGTAAAGAAATCTGCAGCTTTACATGAACACTGATGTTTTTAAGTTTGGCCTTTCCAGTCCCATATCTGTCCAACTACTGTGCTAATAAAAACGGAGAATGCTGCTATCGCTGTGCTGCTTGAAGTGCCACATCATGACACAGCCATCACATCACACAGTTTGCCACTTTCCCAGAGTAAGTTGAAGGTTTGGAAACAGTCCTGTGGACTTTCATTGTCTGTATTGTCTCAGATTCTGAGAACTTATAGCTCCATATAGTAATTCTAGAAATAGTGTACAGGCGGTCGTTTGACAAACCTCGTAGTGAACAGCTGCAGAATTGACATTTTGTCTGTTGTACGTGCTGTATGAGTTGAGCCTGTCTTGTAGTGTTTTCATCTTTCTATGGATGTTGACTTTTATTTCATGGAGGATGATCTATTTTAACGGGAACAGATATTCTTCTGAATGCTAAATAGCTCAAATAAAATATGTTCTCAGTTCATGTTTGCAGTTTGTCATTTTCATTCAAGCTTATTTTTTAATATGGTTTTCTTTTGTTGTGGACTTTTTGGTTGTCACTGGATTGCTGCTGGATTCAGTAGCATGGATAATACAGACAAATGTTTTAATAGGTAAGTCTTAATTTATAAGTATTAAAACAGCAGTTTCCTAGTTTGCTGCAACCAAACATGTTAGCATGGATGAATCATCAGTATGAGAAGTTTAGTCTCCAACAACAAATGTCACAAAACAAACGCACAATAAAAATTGCTATATTTAAAAAAAAAAAGCAGGATTACTATTGCAACAACACATCATCAGTAGGGTAAAACTAACCTGTCTCACGACGGTCTAATCCCAGCTCACGTTCCCTATTAGTGGGTGAACAATCCAACGCTTGGTGAATTCTGCTTCACAATGATAGAAAGAGATGACATCGAAGGATCAAAAAAGCTTTAGCAGCACGTTTTCAAACTGTGATTGCCAATTACACAAAGCCTGTGTCAAAACTACACCCCCAACTTTGTCTCTATGTGAAAAGTTAATTATATCTCTGGAGAGAAAGGAACACATGCACGATTGTGGTCAATTTTTTTAACAAATTTCTAGTCTGGCCCACTGTGTATTTGAGTTAGACTCATCATCTGGTTTAGCAGATTATGGTTTTAAGTTTATGCTTTAGCTAGCTAAAGCTATCACTAGCTAATTAGCTAAAGCTAATTTGTCCTCTTGACCCCCAGACTAATCTTTTAATTGTTTTTTGACACCCTGACATGTTTGTATCAGGTTACTCGTACGACTAAAATAACATAAAGAAACAATCTAATAATTATGGGAAAAAAACACCGCCAAAGAAATTAGTTTTGCTAAAAACTAACTAGCCGTGTAGCCTAGGCTAATGTTGCTAACTTTAGCTGGAGAGCTGTGTCTCGAAATTAGCCGTTTCCCCTTTGACTGTAATCAAAGCAACAGTTTTGACGTGTCTCAGTTTGGAGTTATTTAAATGGTAAAACGGCAAAATATAAATGAAATCTAATGTAATTTAGATTGTAATTATTTCATGAGCTTTATCAGCAATTAAAAAACATAACAGTAACTTCTCCAAAATTGTTTTTGAGTGTTATATTAAGTTTATTATATTGTATCTAAGTTCTCTTGGTGTATGTTTAAAGGAAAGTCTTTCCTGCATAAACAAATAAGAGTAAGTGACCAACAACAATGACTGTTAGACCTACAGCCACTCGCTGGAAAAGAAAAGTATTGAGACAAACAGAATGAGAGTGATGCCACTGATACCACATTAATAAATAAGGTAACTGCAAAGAATGATCATTACAGGGCAAAAATAACACCAGATAAACTTAGTAAACAGTCTAATTCTAAACAGAGATGAGAACTTTGTGCTCCATCTGTCCTCCCATCAGCAGAGACATGAGGGAGGAAGAGCAGCAACCTTGGATCTGTGAGTTCTTCAGCTTCCTTCTACCATCGTCTACCAACACTCCCAAATGATCTGGGAAAGCACACAGAGTGAAACGTGACGGAGGAATAGTTTGACTCCTCGTGGCCCAAATATGTTTTGTGTAGAAGTTGAGGTTGTACTGACCCTCTAGCAAACCAAACAGATTCCTTATAATCACATGAGAGCTGTTAAAACTTTTTACATTCAGTATTGCCTAATTTTACCCACTGAGGGAAGAAAACCAGAAAAAAAACAGCTGACATGTAACATTAATATAAATAATTCATACTGATATTTAAAAATATATTGTTTTATGCACATGTGGCTCATAAACCGTGAGGAAATGTGTCCAAACAACAACACAAACAAAAGAGACACCAGCTGAGATGCTTCAGTAACTTATTATTTTATAATAAAACTTTATTATTTGTCTGTAGCACCATTCACATGTGATATCTTTGGGCCTATTAAGTACGTATAAAACTTTAATATTTCATTCACATAAGTGCAGTCACACAATTAAACACAGATTGTAGTAACTTATGCAGATGAATTGTTCCATTTCTCCACACACTCTTGCTTTTGAGGTCACATTGGCTTCTAGTGGTTCCTTTGGGACTCATTGCTTCAATACTTTATTGGTTTTTGGCAGCTTAAAGGCTTGTTTTCATTGTTAAAAACACTTTGAGGCAGTGACAGCGTCAAATATATTACAGTGTTTTAACAGCTATAAACGGGAGCAGTGTGTTCGGACGCTTCGGAAACATTTGGCACCACTCAAGTCCCTCCAGTGAAGCTTTCATCACAGACAGGTGCTGTACAGCGTCACTTTGTGGCTGATCTCGTCCAGGATGCGGCGGGCGGTTCGCTCCAGGTCGGCCAGCTCTGCAGCTTTGGCCTCCAGGATGCGCTGGTTGGCTTCATAGGAGATCTCCAACTCTGAAAACAGACAGAAGGCAGCTTGAATGAGGGCTATTTGTTCATGTATTGTTGATGATGTGTGATGCATGTTTTATACTTTATTGTTTATACTCCTAACTGTCTGAAAGCAGAGCAGTTTCTGGGCATTTTTTTTGCTCCTGTCACACATTTTTTTTTACTGTGGACCTGTTTTATAAAGTCCTATGGAGACAAAACCATGGATACAAGCAGAGAGAACTCACACATGTTGTCTGTGCAGCATGGCATCATTATAGTGATAGAAATTATATCAAAGAAAGAAGAAAAAAAAGTTGGATTTTTTCACTGATTTATTTTACAAAAATTGAAAAAAATTGGAATAAAACGTCCAACATTCAGGTGTTACTGGAAAAAAGAGGTGACTGCATATTATAAATATTTTACCGTTTACGTTTTTAATTTGTTTCCTACTCGTCTCCTTTCTGCTCTTTGTAAACACAGCCTGCAGTTCAACCCAGTTTAGCTGACCAGGCCCTGAATTTTTGTCACAACTGTTGGTCGCAGTTGAGTCACGAATCGCTTCACTGTTGTGCTGCAGAGTGGAGACTTTTTTGTCACTTTGTTCATTTTTTTGTGGTCTAATTTTTTTTTTTAATGAGACATGTACAATGAAGTGAATTTGATCCAATATCGTGATTTTAAGCTTAGATTTTGAAAGTTTTACCAAAGGAAGTGCACACCACAGATGAGCAGTTCAAGGACTGTCGTAAAGTAGAAAACCCAATAGATCTGTCTGTTCTCACAGTTTCTGGTTCTGATAAACGGTGTCATTTTAGCGATTGTTAAAAAAGACATCATGCCTTTCAAACTAATTTGAGGGTGAATTGTCTCTATAGGAGTGGCAAAGACAAAGTTCCTGCCAAGCTGGATTATTTATTTTCTTTTTTATGACCGTCACCATATCTAGTGGTGAAGTGTGTGTGTGCTCACCAAGATTCTTGAGGGTTAAAACACTGCATTAGTCAACTTTTGGGAGCATACAAGCTCCTCTCTTTTTCCCTTTAATTCAACACCTCTTAATTTTCAGAAATGCAAGAAGGAAGTACAAAAAAAAAACTGCAATGATCAACAGTTGTCCTACATCACCGTGAAAAAAGTACGTGCATTAAAAACGGTCACCTCCGAGTCTCTGCAGCTTGCTGCTGCTCTGGGCGAGCAGCTCTTTGGCCTCCTGCTGCAGCTCATCAGCTTTCCTTCTCGCCTGCAGCACCGACTCCCCTTTATCCTCCACCTCGTCCTCCACCGCCTCGAATTTATCCTTCACCTCCCCGTCAAACTCCTGCATGACAGAAGCACAAATATCACTGATGACAGCACTGTGGAAAATGAGCCAAAATGAAAATGTCAGCTCCTTCACAAAGTTCAAGGCGAATAAGGCGACCTGCTGCGCCTCCTCTGCGTCCAGTCGGGCCTGGTCGGTGAGCCAGTCGGCCGTCTGCACCAGCCGGTTCACCTCCAGGTGGTTCTGTCTCAGCAGGCCAACCTCCCGCTCCAGCTGCACCAGGCGACCCGTGGTGTTACTGAGCTTCAGCTCCGACACGGCCGTCTCAGACTCCACCTGAACAACACAACAGCAGCATCAGTATGAAACTGGAAGCAGAACATGTATGTAACAGAAAAATGTAAGATACTGGAGGTTGTTGAACTGCAGGAGCTGGAGCCTGTTTCTACTGGGTTTGTCGACT
>NW_007577942.1:616414-627111 GCF_000690725.1 Stegastes partitus | reverse complement strand
CTTTAGTTACGTAATAAAGAAGACAACGTGGTCTAATTTGGTATTGGCTTCTTTTGAATAGTTTTCACGTTCTCACAGTGCTTACTTATACTAATTTTTCGGTGTGAACAAAAATTGAATATCGACATCGGTAATATCGGTTATCGGCGATATCCTAATATCAGATATCGGTATCGGCCAGAAATTTTAATACCGTGCATCACTAATATCCATCCATCTATGCATTAGCTATACCTGTTTCAATCTGCAGAAGCTTGTTGGGGGCTGCAGCCTTTCCCAGCTTCACAGGACACCAGTCCATCACAGTAAACATCAGAGAGACAACTATGCACATTGACACTCACACCTATGGCCAATTTAAAAGCACCAATGCACCTACCATGCATGTTTTGGGACTGTCAGAGAAAACCAGATTGCCTGGAGAAAACCCATGCAGGCTAACAGCTAATGTGACATGTAGCATCATGAAACAATATGAAGATGATATCTCCTTATCTTGATCAGATTGTATGGAGTAGCATGTGTTCAAAAATATATAGAATATCGTGTATAGAAGAAAGAAATATTTAATTGCGTTTCACAGTTACTCTGTTTGTTGTTCTCTTCCAAAGTGACACAGTTAATTTAATCAATAGACACTTAGCAACAAAAGAAGTCCAGTTAGTGTCCATCACACCTGACCAGAGGACACGATGCATGAAAAAACAAATTTCAATTTAAGCAAAGTAAGTGTGCACAATATAAGGGGCATAACAAAAATGAACTAAAACCAACAAATGCAGTTACCTTTTTGTGAATTATGCTCATTCTCACTCTTGCAAGCTGACTGATATCACTGACAGGAACAGTAAAGAGGAATTTCCTGCCGCTTAGCTCAGCACAAACAAGCACTTCTAAAACTCACAGGTTCAATTTGTATCTTAATTAATCTATATGGAAATCAAAGTGGAAAAACTACATGTTGCAGTTGTACAGAGGGGTTATGCGCCAATTATCGTTTGGCTTGGAGCGGTGACATCCTCATGAGGAAGTCCCTTCATCTGTTCAAGAAATGCTCAGAACCCCTCATGAAATTACAACTTTTCATTTTTACATTTGCTTTCCATACACATTAAACAAATCTACAAAATGACATGTTAATTAGTGAGCTAAGGAGGTGCCTGTTGGCCGACTGCGTTACTTTCAGACGGAGCCAGTCGAGCTGCTTTCCTTTGTTTCCAGTCATTGTGCCATGGTAAGCTAACTGGCTGCTGGCTGTAATTTTAACAGTACTCTAACCAGTATCAGTTCTCTCATTTAATGTTTGGCAAGAATCAAAATACACCTATTTCTGGAAGTGAAAACTACTTCTACAACTTCTACCACCAAGGTTATCTGGCAGTTGGATGTTAATAAGTGCAAGAGGCTTTGTGATAAATTCATCAGACTCCGCTGTGTACGCCACACAGTTTTACTCTCACATTTAGTGGAGATCAGTTAGGCCAATAATAAAGGACCTCGAAAATGGCAATATGCTAATTGTAGTAACTATCTGATTGGTTTAATAGTGCTTTACCAGTTATGTGGTGGGTAATAAAGTGACAGTGCGTTTAGCTCCAAATCATGCGGAAGATGCATGCTGAGCTGCCTGACGCTGGCAGAAAGGACTGCTCAATTAAGGAGCAGATTTAAGATGAGAGTGTTGATTCCCCAGCCCAATTAATTAGCACTAGAAGAGAAGAGAGGCAGCCAGAGAGCAGAGGAGAGATTTAGCCAGGAAGTGCCCACCAGGGACTAGCTCTCCTGCTCCTACCTTCTCACCCTGACTCTATTCCATGCTCTATTTCCCTCCTTCTCCTGCTCATTCTTTTATTCTTATGCTCTGCTCCTTTGACCCCTAGTTCACCTTCTGCTCTCCCTCTGTCATTAACAGTCTTGTTGAGGTCCCAGACACCGTTATAATAGTCTGCTTTTGATAACAAAACCGTTGCACCTTGTCCAATTTGCGGTATTACAAATTCATGGTGAAATGCGCTCATTAGGTAATTCTGAGAAAAACAATGCTGTCTCGAAATAGAAAAGGTTTGGGTGAATCTACAACAATAGAAGCACTCTTTAAAATCTCTTCCAATGACACCAACCACTGAGTGGGTGCATGACTGCAAGCTCAATTTCCAGAGACATCATACGGCAAAATTCCAGGAAAATATGTATAAATTTATGCAGAAGACATGTATAGATGTTCATCTGGAACAAAAGTCAGTTTATCTGTGACCCACTGCAACAAACATGATTACACATGTACCTTCCACTTAAGGCTCATTGCGTGAACAAGAATGTAAAAGAACCTGTGAAGATCACAATTTTCTCAGTTTTGGTCCGGGTTGTGTGTAATGCAGAATAGGAATAAATCATCTAAACAAGAGAGAAACCAGAATGTGAGACTTCAGAATGATGGGAGAGAGTGCAAGAGCATCAGTAGACGACTGGGCATAGGCTGACACACAGTTCAAGCAGTGGTTAGGAGGTGTACACAAGGTGTAGTGGCAGTCCTTGAAAAATTACGCCAGGCACAATTCGCTATTCACGGAACCTTGCATTGCAAAACAGACGGTTAAGTGGTTGGCACAAGGATTATCTGTTGAAACTGGTGTTTCACTGACTGTGTGCAGGACGCTGCATGAAGGCGACCTCTGCAGACGGTGTCCAAGCAGGAAAACCATTCCTCACAAAACAGAGCAAAACTGCCAAAGAACATGAATGGAAGCCTGATGAATATTGGCAGCTCAGATGAAACCAAAATAAATTTGTTTGGATCAGATGGGATCCAGCGTGTTGGGTGTGGGCCTGGACACCGGGACTACCACAGTGACTGCACAGCGCTGACCATGAAACATGAAGGTGGGAATGAGCTGATATGAGGATACACGAGTGAAAAAGGTGTAGGAGAGATGACAGTTATAGATGGCACTGTGAATACCCAAATACTGAATGAAAAGATCCGTCTTCCAAAGCTCAATGGGAAAGAAAAATTTTATACCAAACAGACTGCAACAGACATACTAGAGATTTAAAAAAAAAAAAAAAAAACACCCGAAGGTGAAAACCGCAACCTGGTCAAGTATTTCCCCTGACTTAAATCCAATAGAACATCTTTGGAGAATATTGAAGTGCAAGGTAGAGTAACACGATCCCTCCAGCAAGGAGCACCTGAAAAAATCATCTGTGAAGAATGACGGAACAACTCTCCACAGACTTGTGCACGACTAGTTTTATTCAAGCTCAGGAGGATCAAATCTGTCAGTGAAAATAACGGCAGGTGCACAAAAAATATTTTTAAAAAACGGTTTAAATCTCACTGTTGAAAGGTGTGCTTTTGTTGCATTGTGGTTCTTCAATATGGATCTTTCCTTCGTATGGTTATTAGTCTGTTGAAATCATTTAGCTTCCTTCTCTCTGGGCTTTAGCTAAAAATAATAGAAATACATTGAGGACTTTTGATCATTCAGTAATACTAACTAAGAGATGTTTTGGTCTATACTGTAAAACAAAACAAAACAATTTTAACTCAGTTTTTCTCCACTCTAACTCCAGAAGGAAATAATCAACTCTTTACAGTTGCTAAATGCACGTCTATGTTCACCTTCTAATTAAGTTGATTTAGTTTTTGGTTGAATTTTGGAGCTTTTTCACTGGAAACAGCCGCCTGCTGCATCTGAAAATGACGATGAGAGGAGCTAAATATAATCATAACAGGCCAAAAAAAACCAAAGCAGGTATAAAAAGTGTTATAGCGCCCTCCATTCACTAGTAGACATCTGATCCACTCTTAAATGTAAAATCATCGGTTATAGCAGCATTAAAGGGAAACACTGAGGTTCAGGTTTTTACTCGGCCAAAATAGTCAACTCGTTCTTATTCCCAGGGTGTCAAATCCTGCCATTTTGTCAAAGCTGCTGGTGTCTCAGAGATGTTCACAAGCTGTCTTTTGACATCAGTGCCACTCATGTCAACATTTAGCAGCGAGAGAGGTACTGGAATTATACTATTTTAGTAGAGCTTCATATTGAGGTTGGAGGTGGTGTAAGTCACAGTCACTTTCTTTTTTTATTTTACTTAGCGTTGCCTTATTCAGTGACTTATATATCATATTCACGTTTGGATTTTTTGTTTCACTGTTTGATTAAGTTTAAGCACAAAAAAAAAAAGCAGTTTTGGGAAAAGAGCCTCGTTGTGTTTAAAATCCATGACATTAACTAAATGTTACACAGCAAACTTCTTGTTGCCTGCAAAGGAGTGATAGTGACGAGACCAGCTGAGAAAATTTGGCTGTAGTCTCATGGCATCTATTTTCTGATGTTCAAGGCGTTTTCTAGGTCTGTGTGTTGAAAAATGGCACCAAAGGGTACCCAGTATGTTCAGATGTGTTGCCAAAGGGTCCTGACAAAATGCCCATATGTGACAAATTGGGAGTGAGATCAGGCTCAAATAGCAAGTGCATCAGTAATGCCAAGGACATCTCTTGGAAATGTTTTATTCTTCATCTTTATATTTAAACTTAGTACACATCATTCCCTCATTCATATCAATAGCGGCTCTTTTAGTGGCTTTTGCTATACAATGTAGAGGTGCAACACAATTAGCGTTCTTCTATAATCATTCATGTCTATGCTGTCAGAGTTAATGCAGGTTTCATCAACCCGGGCCATAGATTTGTTATTATAATGCCTTTTAGATTAGTTTATGATGATGTCAGACCTTTCCCTTGGGCTGCTAGCTCAACAATACACTGGAAACCAATTATTTGTCCCTAAAAAATACCAATCTGCAACATACATATTTATTATGGGACATAGCCAATACCAGCGATGGTTTGTCAATAAGCAAGGGCTGTGAATATATTGTGTCTGGACCCATGACCCCGCCTGCCCGAATGTCAGATAACTTACAGTATTACTGCCACAGCCCACTGGCCATCTATCAAAACACAGCAAAACGTCAATATCAGAAGCTCGTCCCAAAACTCTAAAAATTACCCTGCTTAGGGGGAGGAAAATAAAAACTAATCAATGTGTGGTCTGAAAGGAAGGGCCAGTCCTCTCTGTGCTGTATGAATTTTTGATGCCTCTGCTGCTTAAGCTCCAGACTATCAATTACGAGATAAACAGGGTCTAGGTGATTGTTGTCATGGTGCACAGGGCTGCCATCCAATTAGATCTTGCGCCGACTAATGTGTTAATATCTTACATAATTGGTGTTGGGGGCTATTTTTTCCTCCCTCTCTCAAATGCCAAGCTGATCCTTATAGAGACTAATATTACACCATTAGCACAATCTTATCTGGGCAAAGTAATATAGATGAAATATACAGAAAGATACTGTATAATTCAAAAACCCATTCCAGTGCCTTGACAGACTATTTTCTGCATGTTTCCCAATCATCACCTTTCTTAGGCCCTTCTTTCTTTTCTATTGTCACACCAAATTTTTTTTTATCAATAATACGAACACGATGTTCCTGCTGCAGATCACTTGATTGTTTTTGGGAAATAAATTTTTATCAGGTTCTTTTTTTTTCTCTTTTTTTCTTTTCCACTTGTCTTTGAAAAAGCTCCCAGATAAAACAACACCAGCTTTGTTGTCAGTTTTTTAGGGGCAGAGACTGGAAGATAAAACCTACACAGACTGGGAAAAAAACATTTGAGACAGCAACGAGAGAAAGAAAGAGAGAGAGGGAGAGAGTAAGTAAAGAAACAACAGAGCAGAGAATATTTGTAAAGAGCAAAAGAAGAGTCAGAAAAGAAGAGGGATAAGGAAGAAGGAAAAAAAAGAGAGGAGAAAGAGAGAGGGGAGCAAGGGATGAGACGGCTGCCTGGAAAGACGATTAGTATTCATGCGGCGTGGCGCTCCAGAGAGGATTAATGGACTCTGATGCCTAATATCCTGGAGAACAATTAATTTGCCCACAGTTTTGTCATGGTTGAAAGTCAAATGCTGGAACAGATCGATGCGCACAGCCGCCAGTGAAATCGCGGCAGCCCCTTCTGCCAGGCGCAGAATTTTAATTTCATCATCATCATTTTCCCCGGCTGCCACCCTCGACGAAGCTGTCCCTGACATGGCTGAGAGGGCTGCCACATCCCGACAGGCATGGCGCGTACACACACACACACACACACACACACACACACACACACGCAGTGAACACACAAACATGCAGCACACACTTGCATATACACATGTTCAGTAAAGAAAGTCTTATGCCTGCATCCACACAAACATACACACACATTCCTCTGATACACACGTAGAAAAGGACAAAAATCAGCACTGGTGCAGATGTAAAATCCTTATGCTGTGCACTTTTGCATCAATCACTGATGTGGGATGTGTGGGTAGAAATAAACAAGTGGGATTTTTTTTTTTTTGTGGATTTGGCATCTCTTTTGTCCTAACTGCATGGCTAGCCATACACACTTTACATGCTCACTTTCATCCTCCACAACACTTGTTGACAGGCAAGAGTGTCGCCATAAAGCATCAAATCACACTAGTGAATTATTTTCCCGGGTTTAAATAGAAAAAAAATGACATCATTTTTGAACAAAATGTGCACATAGAAGAAAACTCTTCAGACGGTGACATTGTGGTCTAATGTGCCTTCTATGCAACCGTGATGTCGTCAGTATGGATGCAACCACGAGTGACACATCGATTTTACTGTCCAAAAAAAAAAAGGAGAGAAATGGAAAAAATAATAACAAAAATAATGGACAATCACATTGTGAAACACTGTCGATTAATCTTAAAGGCAGGGTAAATCTAAGTCTTCACCAGGAGCGGACCTACAGTATGCTAATAACATCAATAACACAATAGCATGTCGACATCACCATCAGCAACACAGCGTTGATCGCCACGCGTCGCCGAACCATCGTCAGAGGCAGTAAATATTTCATCAGGGATGCAGATGTGTCAATTAAAGATATGTAGAGACACAGCGAGATCCCTCGTCTGACTCCTCGCTTTATTTGTCTTTTAGCTTCTCTGCCTAGCTCAAGGATATTCTCATTAGCACATTAATGCAACACAAATGAGGGGGACACAGGAGACAGCCAGCAAGCCAAGTGGGAAAAAATAAAGATGTGTTGTTGGAGGACATGCGTCACTTCAGGTGGGCTTGCATAGTAGCTTTATACTAACTTTGCGTGGCTAATTCAGTAATGTTTCTATAAGTTCAATAGACATCCATAAACTTGAATACAGGTGGAAGCATCTACAATAGAGAAAACGCACATCTTATATAGAATTAAAGTTTAAAATGTAGCTATCGGAGTTATCATCTTCAGCGAAAAGGAGGTTTCCAGCTATCACAAGAACGGCGTCCTTATTTTTTCAAGCTAATTCATGAGTCATTCACACTGATCGTCTGCTCTCATCATGACCAGCCACTCAGTTCAGTATTATCTTATAGTCCTTGTCTTAATTTCCATGGTTTTTTGTCATAGCTACCCTCTGTGGGGGAGAAAAAAAAACGTAGACATCATTCTATGAATTATTAAAGGCGCTGGTGCTAATTTATTTAATGAATTAAGAAGAGTCCGGTGGGGGGTATTTCAATAATGGAGCACTGTTAGTAGTGTTTTAATAAGGATGGCACACACTGATTGGGTAATTACATTTCAGCTCTCCCCATGCTGCTTCACTCCCACAAGAGGAGGAAGCACTGTGACAGTGGAGAAGTTGTCTGGCTTCTATATTTATCATAAAACACACATCATGACATGGAGTCCTGCTCACTGGCCTCCCATTAGAGATTGAATTGGGTTGTGCCTCACAGCAGTTATTGGTTATTGGATAAATGGGAGTGCACTGCACAATCAATCAACAAGCAAGTGTTTGTGTACATAAACCTGGATGCATGTGCACATTTGATGCACTTACCTTTATTTTATCTATGAAGCTTTTAAGGTGAGCAGGGTGTAAAGAAAAAAAAAAAAGGCTTGTTTTATTTTAGATTCTATCTTTTTTTTTGAATAGACAACTAAACTTAAAAAAAAAAAAAAGAAAAGAAAAAAATGATCAAAACCTAATTTTTCGTTTCTTCTTGTGTTTTGTTTTTTGCAGCAACAGTATGTATTGTTCTGCATGTCTGTTGTGTGTTTGAAGTGTAACTAAGCCCTACTATCTACCAACCTATGGTAATGGTGCAATTGTGGTATAAAAGATGTTTTATCTCTATAAAATGAGAATTCTTATTTGATTACATTTAACAATCACCAGTATAGAGGTGATCAGAGACACAGAGACGTGATGTCAGAGTGGAAATCTTTATGGTTCTGTGACTATGACACAAATACATACAATAAATAAAGCTGTATTGTGTTTGGCTGTGCTTATCAGACCCCATAATACTCACTCATGCATTATAACTGTAGTCATAAAGCATCAACAGTTTCTTTTTTTTTTTTTGTTCAGAGCTGTATAGTTGGAATAACAATGCACTATAAATTTAATTTCATTATGACTTCTGCTGTGCATGTAGCACACATGCAGTTCTAAAATGATCCATGCAGCATTGTAATTCCCTGCGGCAGGTGTTTAATGAACTGACCGTCTTTAAAGTTTTTTTTTCCTTCTGCTCAAATAACATATATATTAAAAAATGAAAAAGTCTAATTGCAATCAAATCAGCTCTTCTTCCATTTCTTCTAACTTAATTCACTTACAAAGACAATTACATGTTTTTTTCTATGCTTGGCTAAATTCCCCTAATATATCATCTACGTTATTAAATATGCAAATTGAAATATTAACATGGTGACATATTGGCTTTATCCATTGTAAAGAAGGGAATGTTTGGTTAATTGATTCTACGGGTTAAAGTGCATTAGATGTGATGCCTCCGACTGAGTGTAACAGTGTATGAGGACCTGTAATGCATCACAAGTGTGAAGAGGACCAAAGTGCAGATCATTGTAATGCTTGATTTAGTTTCCCTGCATTTAAATTGTGTTTAATATGTCATGTCCAACCTTCCTGATATCCAGCATCACTTGTGTTCATATCACCTGCAAAAAAACCCACAGATTTTTCAAATCAGGACAAAAAAAAGAACAACAAATCTGTACATTATAAAGGAGCTGTGCAAAATGGTATTGTTGCTATAAAACGTAAAGCACTTGTTTTAAATTGCAGGAATGATAATAAAACTGTCCAGTTATACAAGTATTAAAATAAACAAGGCACCGGATTACAAAAAGGTGTCTAACCTCGAGCAGGATAAGATACGAGAATTGATCAATTCTGTAAGCGGTTGAACACTTCTGCCACTTAAACCAAGAAAAAAAAAAAAGTGAGGAGGGACTATGAGGGAAAGTAGATTGAGGGAGGGATGAAAATAATCATTCCTCAGCAAAAATGTCAGGCTTGGTTATGAATTTTTTAGAAAGCAATAAAGCCCACAAGCCTCGTCTGGCTCTTGTCTCACCTTTCAACACAGCCAATAGCTTGCAGTATGACACAGAGGAGGAGAGAGAAAGGAAGGCATAGACTAGAAGAGAGGGAGGGAGGGAGAGAGAGAGAGACAGAGACAGGGAGAGAGGAGGGGGGAGAGAGAGAGAGAGAGAGAGAGAGAGAGAGAGAGAGACTGTCTATAATTGGGGCTTCATTGGTCCAGGCTGGGCCTGTAATGGGACTGGATCCCAATCAATAGAGATGCTCCTCAGGCCATTCGTAGGCGTAATGACTTTAGGTTTCTCAATAATTAAGATATTGTCACTGTGCTGACTGCAGGGTCAGCCAATCATTAACCCCATGTTAAATATGCCTTTGTTTTAATTGCTTTGCCTTAACTCCTCCAGATACGCAGGGATGAAAATTAAAGGGACAGCAACCCTTTTTCTGTATGCATGTATGAGAGTGAGAGCAGGAGAGAGAGGCAGCCCTGGGGCGTAGTTGTATGTGTACTGTTGAGACGTCTGTTTTCAGCATGAAACCAACCTATTAATTGTCCCTATTTTTAGCCTTTTGGAATATATTCTTTCTCTTCACGTCGGCATCAACCGCGCCGTGGCATCATTCCCTGATACTTTTTAAACATAAAGGTTTACTTCTGGAGGTATGACATGAGAGGACCCAACCTATTTTCTTCTCTTTTGAACACTTACTCTATTAAAATCTTATGGAGGCCACATCATCTGATTTTCATTTGAGTGTTTCAAAGGCACTGTAAGTTCTACACATTGCCTTTTCAAAATCTGGGCACCCAGGCTGAATGTGGAGCCAATGGGTGTAAAAAAAAAAAAGAGGGGTGTTCATCTCTCCTCTCACACAGGCACAACCTACTCAGATGGTAATATTCCGAGCTCACTTCCCCCATCCCAGCAATCACTCCCAGCCATTCCTGCCTCAGCTGGGTGATGAGAAACAATGAATTTATATCCGCCGTGCTGTCATTCTTTTCTCTCTTCTACACAGATTTCTGTGCTTCCCTCTCTCCTGTGTGCTGCCCCTCTATTGGCTGCTGGTAAATGGACTAAAGCGCCACTCAATAGGCTGATGCACTCCGTCAAGGCGAGGGGGCTTGACCTTTCCTGGCGTGGGGAAACGCAATTCATATCGGCCCCAGACCAGCTGCCCGCTAAACGAACATCTCATCCAATTTTCAGACGCCGGCAACACAAAAAACAGAAGTGGGGGGTGGGTGGGTTTGTTGG
>NW_007577942.1:602215-616228 GCF_000690725.1 Stegastes partitus | reverse complement strand
ACACACACACACACACACGAGGAAGCTTAAAAAAAAAAGGTTGCTGAAACTGACCTCTTGATTTACAGATTATTTATTCACTTGTTGAGATGTTTATTATTGCAGGTTGTTAAATGATTTTTATGAGATTTCACTTGATGTATCTGACTGCAGCCCTTTTTCTTTTTTTTTTTTTCTTTACTGAATCTAAATCATCAACAGCAGACAGACTATTAATGACAGACCACCAAGAGAGACGGTTACTGTGGAGACCGCATTCCCTGAGGACTTACTCATGACAAACACACAAACAAGAATATAAACACATAAAATGGACACACGGGAACCCACAAACACAATACACTCCCCTCCGGTCTGGATGCACGTAAACTCGTACTCGGGTAACACAACACAAACACAGCAATTTGTTGTAGCGGAGGGTGTTTCGGCGTGTGTGGCTGTTCACGCAACACTTGGTGGCTTTTAAAGCATGATCATTTATTAAATAACAGAAGTTGGTGCGTGCTGCAAAAAGGCAGAGTGAATTAGATGTAGGATTTGTCATCATATACACATGCAGTGTAAGACAAGTCCATTCAGATGCAAGGCAAGCAAACTGTCTGAGAGAGAAATGACGATCTGCCCCGAACACGGCTCAATTTTTTTATGCATGTAGGGGTATGTGTGTCTGCACAATATGTATGAAAGAGCACGATAAAGACACACACACACACAGAGAAATTAAATTAATAAAATTAATAAAAGTGTCTCGTGCATGACATCAGCTGCGGCCTTAACACCAAGTTCTTTCCCTTATTGAAGATTGCTGCATGAACCTGATTGCTGTCTCCCACCATATAGACTATATTTTCTACATACATGTGGCTTACTTTATGCTCCTCCCTTCTCCGTTTTTTGCTGTTTGAATAAATATTTGATGCATTATATATTATTTATCAGACACTAGCTTCATTGATTGAGTGGAACTAATATGGTATAAATTTCACTTTTTTATTTTTTTTATGGCTGATCTACATTTTACCATTTGCTGCAGGGGATGTCACAGACCTCGGTGGCTGAGTTGGAGAGGGCTTTTACAAAGACGCCTATGCTAAGGCATGCAGACAAATGCACTTACGCATAAACAAGCACACAAACACACACGGGCACAAGGAGGTAAACAATTCCCACTTTTGAGAGCTGGAGTTATGCCTTGGGCAACAAACCAATCATAGCTCTGCTGTATGAGCATGTTTTTTAGATAAACAACTGGTATTGGTAATTTGGCACAGCTCCCTTGGACACGGCGATGTGTAAGCAGTGTGTCCTTAAACTGTGAGTAGACCAAATGAGCCGCACAGCAGCACCGAGTCACATACAGGGACACAGTGCCTCAGGTCTCCTGGGTGCTCTGCTTTTCCCCGTAGCCCTGTTTCTGTCTGGCGATGTCTGCATGGCACTGTTAGGCCTGGCCCAATTAAACCTATTTAGAGAGCCTTCAGCCTTGGGCTCATGAGGGACTCAACATGTCATCTTACCTTCCACAGACATGTGACTTCCAGCCTGTAAGAAAGACGCCTTATGTGGTATGATGTAACCTCTCAGTATTTTGGTGAAATATGCACTTCTCCATTCTCAGACCTAATGTTTGTTATTCCTATTACTAAAGTATCAGTGATACCTGTTTTAGTGCGACTGTCCTCGTAGCTCCCTTCATTCTTGGTGGTAGTGTTGGGTGGGATGTGGGATGTGGGTTGGCTACATGGACCAAGATCAAATTTCCTACACCCCACAAAAGCAAACACAGCTAGTCGGCAGTGTGTGCCGTGCATCCCCGGAGTCCAACTGCTGCTCTGAAACCAATTTAGCAGCCCACGCTGGATGGAGTAAACCTCTGCCCCGTCCTTCTTTTCTTCTATCCATCCATCCCTCCCTCCCTCCCTCCCTCCCTTTCCTTCCCTCTGCCTTCTGTGTCTACTCAGTTCTCTCCCAAAGCGTTACTCTTTGGAAGACACAGTGAGACAGAGGGAGAGGGAGGGAGGAAAGGGTGGGAGAGTTTGGGCATGAGATGGGGGAAAAAGAGGGGAAAGCTTCTCTTCTTTCTGAAATCATGCTCTGGATCAGTCTGGAGAGGCCTTGTGTGTTTGGATTGGCATGGCGGCTGGCAGACGACAGAGGGAGGTGGAGCTGGAAGAGAGTTATAAATAAACATTTCAACAGGGCTGGGGAGAGGTGTCGGCCGGCCTCAGGCCACGGACCTTCCATGGGCTCGTTGGCGCCCCTCCAGGTCACATTACAGGAGTAAACTGCCGTGTCTCTGTTTGCGTGCGTGCGGAGTGTATATGAGTGTGTGTGTATATGTGTGTGTGTGTGACAGAGAAGGAGCAAAAAAGAGGAGAGACCTGAGAGGGTGGAGTGTGTGTTGCTATAGCAGCAAACTCAATGAAGGCCTCACTGTGCCAACCTCCACGCACTGACACAATTAGCATATTATTACATAAAGACACGGTGCTGACACCTTGGTCTGGAGTGTAGCATCCTCATTCATTTACATCCATTAAACAACATATGAAAAAAAAAAATATTGTCTTGTGTTGCATCTACAAGTAATCACACAGTTTAAGTGTTCACAAAGTTAAAATACTGCTTAAAACTGTATATGATGATGATGCAAGAGTGTAATAATCCCACAGGAGTTCAGCAAAATGCAGTTTTGCTTTTAACTAATGACAATAAATGTTAGAGTCGGCTTATGTTCTTCACTCCATATCACCTTCCATAACGGTTATAAAACTGACTGCAACTTTTTTCCTTTTAAATACACTATACTCTGTGTGGACGCCTTCATCTAAATAAGACTATAAAACTGCTTCATAAAGTAAGTAAACATATGTAAGTATAATAAGGATAATGTATTTAACATATCAAAAGTAATCAATGCAGAAAATGGCCTCTTTGACTGTTATGTTATTAAATAATTCGTATTCATTTATTCACGTGGAAGCAGCATTTTATTTTTGTAGTTGGCTTAGGTGCAGATAGTTTTTAATTTTCTTATGTGGGATTGCAACTCATGACATTTTCTTCAATTTCATGGATTCATCTGCTGATTATTTTCTCAGTCAACTCAATGTGTGGTTAAGATAGTAAAAAAAATTGCTTGTTCTCTCTGACAAAGCTCAGAATAAGTCAGTTTGCTGTCGCAAGGAAACACATATTATCTTCAGTGATGCATCCGCACAGCACATCTTCTTCAAGCTTTTCTTTGTGTGTTTTAGTCATACCTAGTTAAAGTAATTACCTACTGTCAATAAATGTAGTGTACTGTGGCGTAAAACATACAATACATGCTGCCACAACGTTAATATCAGAAGAATAACAGTAGCATTAACAAACTGTTGAACAAATGTGCAAAAGAGACAGTAGCTGTGTTTCCATAATGTGTTTTTATCAACACTTTTTTTTCCTTTTGTTTTTGACATTAATGTCCATAATGAGAGATAAAAACACATTTTTCATATAACTTCTGACATAGCAAACATTTAACCCACATGACTGATCAGCTGTTTCTGCTTTGTTGTTATTATTGTTGTGTTTGTCTCTGGACAGCAAGAAACATAATAACTTAACCTAATGCCAACATGCCTGATTGGAAACAAGTTTTAAGCCTTTTGTGGTTTTTCTCTCCTAGATGACAAAAGATCAGTTTGTTTCTTCTTTTTTTCTCAAAGTTTTCTTTCGCAGTTGGCAAACGACTGGTTTTTATGTCTGGCTTCTTCTACTCTGTTTATTACATCCATGCTTAACGCAGCTCATGCTGCCACCTTCTGAAGACACCATGCAGCCTAGCTTATATGCTCCAAAAGCAGCTCATGGAAACAACCTTAATTTCCATTTTCTTTTTAAAAATTTCCTGTGTCATTTCATGAGTTTGTTTTTAAATTCACTTGACAATTATATGGAAACACAGCTAATGATACGTGCATGCAATTACACATGCAGGAATTTGCCCTCATCCATTTGCCCTAAGAAGTCCTATGATGAAAAACAAAAATCTTGCAGTTCTAAAAAGCACCTCACTTGCATACTCAGTGAAACCACATGAGTAGTGCAATAGAGTGAATCCAATCCTGGGAACGAGAACAGACGCCCTGTATTTTTCCCGCCTCTACCCAGGCTCAAAGCTGTGGAGTCGGGCATTGAAACCATTGGCAGCAATGCCAGGACTCTGAGCTTCATGCATGTGTTTTGGAACGCCAAAAATGGATATCAGTGCAAGGTGTGGTCTGAGGAAAGGTTACAAGAATGTTATGTAGTGTATCTGCATTTACAGATGGGGCCTGCGCGGGATGCATGCCTCACAAAAGTGAAAAGAATCGGTATGCAACTACACACTGTGTTTTATGACTTCTGTGTGCAGATTTCTTTGTCCAGTATAAACTCAGCCTCCCAGATGATTTTCCACCCAATCAGGCCTCAGCACTCCCCTCAAGTTCCCTTGTGTAACTCAGGTTCACAGTTGATGGGGCAGATCCCACAGTTCTGCTGCAGAAAAAGAGACATTTTGGTTTCATGGTTACTTATCGCAGGCAGATTTTTATGGTTGTATTTTGGCAAAGAGAGATGGTGCTTTTGGCTTCAGCCGTCTACATCTGTGCTCCACAGGGCTTATCTTTTGCCTTCAATGAAGCATCTCTTTAAAAAACAGAGGTAGACCATATTCAGCTGGATCCTCTGAGGTGTGGACAATAACCTACAGAGCTGTGCAGTAGGACAAAATGTCTTTGTAGAAACTGTTGTGTTTGAAGAAAATTTTTGTGGCTGCTCCACTATTGCAGCTAACTTTGGGACTTCTTGAACACATTAAGGCTTTCATGAAAATAAATCTTCCAATGGAAATCTGAAACGATAAAACATTGTTCTAAAGGGGTAAAACAAAGAAAACTAAGAGGCGGAATGGTGGATCCAGCTGCATTTTAAATTAAGATGAAAAGGAAAAAAAGAGCAGGGAAAGAGCTCTAAAGAAAAGAGAACTCAAAGGGAAATGTAGACCACAAAACGCTATGAAGTCAGAGCAGGCCTATCTCTTTTTAGTCAGTTGTGGTTTTGCTCCACGATTTACTATAAAAATCTGGCAGTGTCCATAGGGGCTAGTTAGCAGATCCCGCTGATATGACTGGAGTTGGGTGGCTTCACCACATGCTTGGCCAGGGGTGAAGTGACTCATAAACACTTGGAAGCTCAGGGGGTGGTGTGGCAGGGGGTGTTCATCCACCTGTGGAGAGACACGGCTGCAGTGCAAACAGACACAACTGACCCTCTGCTTGGCAGCTGGCTGGCTGGAGGTTTTAACAATATATAACTAGTATTTCTTTTTTAGCCTGGTGATAGAAATTAACTGACATTTACTGAAGTGACAACTGCGTCTGTATTCTGAGAGATAACTAAATATGTTAAGGTGACAAAATAATGTGTGATTCTCAAACCAACTGCCAACCGCCATGTTTGGTAGCAATACAATAACATTTTTTCAATAATATCCCGACGGTGGAAACTATTGGTGCGCTAAGCTAAAGATCTTTTTGAAAAATAATATAATCTCACAGTTGTAACGGATTGATTGTACATTGTGCATTTTTCTCTACATGGATTGGAAAAAAGTGAAAAAACACAATGTGTACCTTTGGTTTATTTTATGGTCGAGGTCCATTTTTCCGCACATATATGTTATTACACATCTGTTTTTTCTCCTTTTTTGTTCATTGAGAGAGAGCGAGAGAGAGAGAGAGGAATGGGGATACAGATAGGGGGAGGAAAAGCAGTGCAATACTATTACCATTTCCTGTTTCTGTGGAGCCAGGGGTCTTCAGGGAGCGAGCTGAGAGGAGTCCTGGCGGCCAGCCGCCTCTGATGGGCCAAGACATACTGTGGAAAGGGGAGAAAAATCAAGAAACCTGCCTGCAAAGAAACCACTTTTAAATAATCCCAACACAAGGCTCGGAGCACTCGATATACACCACCAGGACCTAATGAGAAATTAACTTAAAATCAGATAAGCATTCAAAATAATCACAGGAATGGCTTCACGTTGAAGTTTCTTAACTGCAGCCACATTTTCTATGAAAAATCTCTTTTCCTTGAATAGTACCTCTCTGTATTTCCTTTGTTGTCGACTCTAAATACTTGCTCCAGGCATCTCATCTTCACAACAGTAAAGCAACTGTTTCTAATTAAATTTTAGTACCATTTTCCGAATAGTCTTTACCAAGAAAACATTCTTATAACTCTGAGTCTTTTACACTGTGGTTTTTCACTATAAACACTCATAATATTACACCGCAACTCTATTGCCAAAAGACAAAAAAGAAACAGAAACATTAGCAGAGGAGTTTGCATGGGGGGAGGTTACATGAAAATATGTACAGCATCTATTTGAGCGTTAGCCAACATGTTCGAAAATACACTTTGTTTTGGGGGGGGAAAAAACTCTCAGTATTGCTACATCAATATGCAGCACTTTTTGTGAAAAGAAAAACAAAGAAAGAATTCAGTGTTATGCAGTAAAAGTGAATATAGAGCTGCTGATAGAGAGGATCCAGTGAGTATATTCAAAGATCTTATGCTTGTAGCATCATATAGATTTCTGGAGCTTGACATAATTCTCTGAATTATTTGGTTATAATAAGAGTATCATACATAAATAATGACAATATCTTTACCACAGAGTCAGGGTTTTTACATCAGTTATATGTTTAACCTGCACTGGGAATCAGTCTGAGGGAATGAGGGATCAGCTAAGAAAACAAATAAAGTCAAATAAGAGGTAAATTTTGAGGAGCCCCTGAAACCCCTGACCTTCCCTGCAAGAGACCCCTTTTCTCCCCAAACGGTGCTACCAAACACAACCTCCAGCGCTGCCAGCATGCTGCTCTCCTGACAGGCTCAGGCTCTGAGGCCTAAAGAAAACAAACTGACTCTGATTGTGAAAATAGTGCCGTAAGGCCCTCCTGGTGCCCGCCGCTTATCTTACACAAGGCGAGCTTTGTGTACTGTGGGGGCTTCTTGCTGGCCCTCAGCCACCCCACCAGGTGGAGACTTCCAGGACCAAGCTCTCCTCCTCCTCTTCTTCCTCCATCTCCTCCCTCCATCACTTTCTCCCCCTGCCCTCATGTGTACCGTGTCACCTCCATTGAGACCGCTGTGTATATTTTGACAGGGGAGCATCAGGAAATTGATCCGCAGGCCCCACACTGGTCTGTGGGCAAAAAGCAATTCCTTAACAGTTGGAGATGATGAGACTTCCCGACCACAAAATGCCCACATTATGTCATAGACACAGTACTTTGAATGAAAGCTTGATATATGAAAAGCTGAACCCTGAAGATGAGGAAATGTTTCAGAAAAGGATAAACAGTGTCAGCAAGTAGTGGCAACAAGGAAGTGACACAAATAGTTGAGCTACATTTCTGCTTATGAGTAGTGCAGCTATTTTCAATACTACATACAGTTTCCCATAACAAGCTATGTTTACACCTAGTAGTACAGTAGTATGACACCATACTGTGTAAGTATGCAGTATGTTCTTTTGGGCTTTATGGAAATGGGATGCATATTGAAATCTCTGGGAACTTGATTTATCTGTGTTTTAAAATAAACTTTTAAAAAAAACTATAATATTTCAGCAACTTTAGCACAAATAAACTTTAAAACAGCAGATAACAACTTTCTTATAAAAATCCATTAATTTTCTATGATTAAAATATACTTTCTAGTATTTATTTTACAAGGGATCATGTAGGTTTATTGAATTTTTATTATGTAATGAAAGAGATTTACATGTGTAAAAACAATCAAATATGGTCAAATAGTGGTATAATACACAATTCTACCCCCCGGGGTGGAAGTGGCCAGAACACACAGACAGTATTTGGCTGCTGATGCCGGTTTAGCTAGCGGTCACAGTTCTGTTTACACCATTGGTGGCGGCGACGGAGTGAAGGGTAAGATACGCTCCTACGCTTGTGTCCTCTTCTGCGGGACACTTTTGGGTCGTATGAAGTTCACACAGGAGATCACATACTAGTCGCATTTAATTGGAAATGTGAATGAACTCGCAAAAAACTCGGATTTCACAAAAAAAAAATCTGAATTGAGCATTAAATCCTGCAGTCTGAACGTAACCAATCTGTGGGATTATTAAGTCAGATAATACGCCGTAATCCTTATTTGTGACATAAAATGTCATGTTGGAGTCGGAATCCAAGGCTGTCGGTATGTTAAGGCTATTTTTAATGGGTCCGTTCATTTTACCTAAAAACCTCTTGAATAGCAAGGTTTTCAGATTGTTAAGGGTTGGATTATCAAGTCACGACTGTTTTAATGAATGAAAAATTGTCGAACCACAGTTGTGACCCATCTGCATGAAATCAGTTGAATTGCGTCTTGGGCCATTTTGCGTAAACAAAAGCAGCATGTTGCTCCCACATGACGCAAATCACGGGACAGGATTGGCTGGCAATGACACATTGTTCACAGCGTCTGCGCCCAAATGATTTTTTGCGACTTTTTTCTGGTGTTACCGTTCATGCACGCTGACGGTATTTGACAGTGATATGGAGCTCTGTAATATTATATGTTACCTCCGTGTAGAAAACAACTAAATGGACCGACGTAAGCAATAAACCCAAACTCAATATTTTATCATGTGTTAATGTAATTCGGGCTGTATCTCGGACATCGCCCAAGGAGCAATGCGACTGATTTCGTGCAGATGGGTCACAATTGTTTAACAAATACATTATGATTTCAACCATAAGCTGTTAATTTTAAATCACATCAAGTATGAGTTTTAAATGTAACTTGCAGTAAATACTGAATAAATTATAGATCGTAGATTAGATAATAGATCAGATTATTTTTGTAATGTAATTGTACATTAGACAAGTAGGAGCTGGTCATTAATACTCATGCGTCAGCACATGTGCAAAGCAGAGATATTAATACACCAGAATTGCCACTATGGTTGCTGGGCATTTCTATTAGAGTGAAATTTGACCACAGGAAAATGGCGCCTTCTCTGTCTGATGTTCAGCCAACTCAGATTGTCAGTATAAGAACAGATGTTTCAGTGTTGCTGACCTCAAAATAGCTGGATACAATATTTGTGTATCAGCATCATTCGAAAGTCAATGATAACTTACCCACAGCTATGAGAGATGTTTTCCCTGATGTCATGAGCCAAGTCAAACTTCCAGCTGTGCCAAGCTGGCTGGATAATAAAGATAGTTACCGTAGGCTATTTACTGGAGCCGTAAGCAAATATGTAACAACAGGGTTTTAGGCCAGAAACTGATTAGTGTTCATAATTTACTTAACATCTAATCTAATTACAGTGTCCATTACAAAGACAACCTTCTAGTTTCAAAAATAAGCTGACCTATCCATTTGTGGTGATCTATTTAAAGGGACATGTCGCTAAAAAGGTTCCGTTCCAGAGCATTTCATGTCTTCATCACATGTAAAAGCCTGAATTTGGAATTCATGGCAATAAACTAGAGTTGATCATAGGTGTTTAACAGGCGTGAGGAACAACAAAATTTTTTGCAAGACAATCAATCATACAAGGAACTAAAATTCAAAAACATTAAATGCAGTGTAGAAGAAATCCTGTGCATTTACTCCATTTTGCATTTAGTGTTGCAGCAGTAAAGTGCAAACTGGGAGTGAAGAGATTCAATCAGAATTTGTAATCTTTGACAAAAGCAAAATATTTTTTGAGTTTTTCTTCCATATCTAGTTCACTTTACTATCTTCTTGCCAATCTACCAGTATGTGATCCTGTGAACCTGCTATAAACAGCTTAACACTGGAGAGAGAATCAAGAATGGCATGTTAATTCTAGCATTATGGTGACTTGCCAAGTGATAGGATAAGATTTATTTCTAGCAGCTGTAAATGTTATTTCTGACTTTTCTGTTTCTCTTGTCAGCCTGTTAGTTGGTCCACCACGTTGGCACAGACTCAGCAGCTACCCAGAGGATGACTTAACTTTCCTGATCTTCCCACTTTTCCACCTTGAGGTTAACATTATTGATTTTTTTTAGTGAAATGTCTTGACAGCTTTTGGATGGATGAAGATGAACTCTAACAATGCTGGTGATCCACTGACTTCTCGTAGAAAAGTCAGTTAGTTTGTCCACCGCTTTGCTTTATCATTTGGTTGATCAGCGTCGGTAGGATATTGTGTGTTGTTTTTTTAGTTAGTAAATGTTACTTATGTCTCAAAAATGCAGAAGAAACTACAATTTACATGAAACATTACACCTGCTTACTGTTATCTCCTTTTTTGTCACCTTTTTAGCAGTGACCCGTTAAAAGCAAAAAACAAAAAACAAAAGCAAAATCAAAGCAAACAACCTACAAAACACCGCAAAGTTCCTCTTCCAGCACTTCCAGGAAGAGACCAGTGTCCGGGGTTTTTCTTGCCCAGAGTTCAGGCTCTTAGGCAGCACCACTTTACAGCTTTGTACAAATCCACCTGGCAAACTCAAAGACCCAAACCCGTCTGTAACCCTAACCACTTGATTGATGGAGCTTGATGTGGGCTGCACGCTGCCTTTAGACTGGTTTACAGGTGGGTGGACAGAGTGATAACTGAAAAAGTGAGTCATCTCTTACACAAATGCCATACATAATAGATATCTGAGACAGTTGTTGCTGAATAAAATGGTGACTCTAAGATGTTTGCCTGAAACACTGAGCTGAGAGCGGTGAGTTGGAGAAGGCGACGCTTCCACCGACTCTAAAATCTGATTACGGCTGATAATACAGATGGCTGAACTTTTTCTGCGACTAACACATTCCACAGCTGTCAACAATTTTGGAATAATTTAGAATAATTCTGATTCTTCTTTTCTTTTTTTTTTTCTCAAGTAGACTCGTGCTAGTTAGCTTGCCAATAACACTGTGAGCTTATTACCATGCAGCCATTAGTTGACGCTAAGTAAATTAACAACAGCAGACATCTCTAGTTGACAAAATTATCATGGAGATTTGAGGGATGATTCACAGAGCTGTGCATAAGTGCAACCATAAGCTTGCAGACAATTATCAAAATTAAAAAGAAAATTCTCCCCCATTCTTATTGTTGATTAAAGCCCCACTGAGCAGCCTATTATATATTACCTTTGACTCAAGATTTCCTCGTGATAATTCTATTGAGAATCTCATATGCAAACGGTTTATCAGCAGATCTTATCAGCACCCAGCGTACAATAAAACTGTAGCGTCTTATTTTAGCACACGAGCTCATACGTGCCCGTTGTAAGCTCAAGAGCAGAGAGCTCAAATAAACAAGTAGCGAGACCTGACATTTGAGCAGCTACTCACACTTGCGAGCCATATAATAAACATGATTATACCTCATATGCAAAACCGCAGCTCGGGTTTCAAAGTCAAAATCACCCATCTATCTATCCCGACTTCAACACCTTTGCTTTTTACTGCTGGAGAAAAAAATGCCACGCTGCTTTCTTGGCACTCAAAGAAAACACAGCAGTTTGTTTAAACCAAGCAAACAGCCACTGCCGAAGAGTCTTTCTAAAAGTTCAACTTCCTCTCACAGTTCTTCAACAAGTTCAACGAGATATTTTGAGCAGCGATCAGACTCTGGTATGAGCTTTGTCAATAGGGAGAGAAACCAACCCGATAATTGATTGTGATTTAGCTCTGCTGCCAGCTGTGCACACACAGACACGGAGCACAAGCAGAGTGCACCTTAACCATCATTCAAGACAGAAGGTTGAACTGGTGGTGGGGGTTAGTCGAGGAAAGGGTAAAGGTGGAGGAGTCCAGTCAAAACAATGCTCCACTGCTTGTGATGTATCACAAGCGCGTTGCTAATCAACGTGTCCTTTCCTCTTATTGTACCAACCGTTGCTCCGTTTCAGCCGACGAACCATATATTAGACGGGACGGGAGTCATCACACGGGTAACAAAACAAATGGAGACGCTTTAAACATGTAGTTAAAGGTTTGTATTTTAACCAAAACCATGACATTTTCCCAAATTTAACCAAACAGCAAGCGAAAACATCATAATGTTACCGTCGAGGGAGAAAATAAGTGTCTTTCAAGCTGTAATTGAGAATGCAGTTGTTGTTTTTTTGGAGACACTGTTGAGATGAAAACGATGAGAACAGTCTTATTGTCAAATATCCAAAACGAAAAATAAAGCTCTTTCAGTGGTAGAATTTTTCTTTTTCTACCACTGGCTTTTCCCCCCTCATCCAAAAAAAATTAAACTCCAATGATCAAATTTTTACAATGGCATAATTTGCTCCATATGCAACATGAAAATGCTGAGCTGAAAGGCCTTGTTTGAGGTACACGCTGTTGCACCAACCATATTTCAGTTGGAATTCATTAGGAAGTTGGGGTTACATTTTTCTTATGGAAACCAAAAGAAATGAGAAATGTGGATGAGGCTGTTTTTTCCAAGGTCCTTGGAGAGTGTGTAAGTGATCTGAGACACTCAGGGTGGCGTCTGGATGAGCCTGGGTTTGGATCAGGACCCTGCATCTGGGGCACATGTGCTTTCAGCAGGGACAGAAAGACGGGGATGCAGAGCCAAAACCTCTCTTTCTCCGTGTCTTTTTTTTTTGTTTTTTTTTTTCTTTGTCTGAATTCTGAAAAGGAATCTAATGACTTTCCTGATCATGCCACAAATCTGCGCCTTTTCCCTTCCACGCAGCTTAAAATGAAGCTTTTAAACAGCTCTCGTGGCAATGAGTATGGTGAGGACAATAAGATTACTTACAATCAAGCATGTTTATGAAACAACGCTGACGACGCTCGAGTGAAAAATGATCTCTGTGTAGACCAGAACTCTGTGGCTAAATGTGTTTGGTGGCGCAGAGGAAACGCAAACCAGCAACAGATACACAATACTACTAAAAACAAAAAAGAGACAAACAATAGAGGAGAGATGAAGAGAAAGCTGTGGATGTTGTGGTTCTTTGGCTGACAACAAGCCACTTCTAGTCCCCCAGCAGTCTCTTGGCATCGCTTTGGTAGCCCTCCATTAGCAGCATCAGAAGGCCCGGGGCGGCCGACAGAAGTGTGACCGGAGATTATTGTCCTGTGTGCTTGTTTGGGTTAAGGCTTTAGATGGGGAAATGGGATTAGGATAGGCCCGGCTGGAGAGACACACACTAATGGGAAGCAGAGGAGCACTCGCCTGATCCTCCTCCACTCACAGAGAGCAACCCTGTTATCCCACCTGATTGGATTAGCCCCCTGTTAAATGTGCTATGATAAGGGTGGACCACTGCTGAGACTCTCCTCGGTGCTGCCGGGGTGGAAGCAAACAGATACTGTACAGGGAGCAAATAGATTCCTCCACACGGTTTTAATGGATGATGTCTGTTTCATGTTTTTTGGCCGCGACGACACAATCATGGTGCATACGCAGAGTGAATCGAATTTTGTACATGACAGGGTGAGGATTTCTCTCCCTATGAAGATTTTTCAAATTGCTGTAATTCATATCACTAGTATTTGGCTGATCCTTGTTGTTAAGGAACACAACATTAACAGTATAACATTAAAACCTGCCACCAAGAGATTTTCAGTGGATCTGTGGGTTTCAGGTGGGGCCTCCATGGATTGGACTTGATCCAGCACATTTCATGGATGATTATAAAGCGATTTGGAGAGTTTGGAGGCCAGATCAACGTCTTTGGCTCTTGATCTTGTTCCTCTCACTGTTCCTCAACAGTTTGTGCAGTGAGGCAGGGTGCACTGGTATAGGGTTGCACGGGTAAAGTCAAAATTAGAGCCTCGCCTTCTTGGCTGCTAAAAATTGGTGTACAATAGAAACATCCATCCATTGTCTATACACTACTTCATCCTCACTATTTTCTATTTTCTAATTTTCTAATCTTCCTGGTATGAAACAAATAGCTGATGTGATCAGTGATACAGCCTGTTGAATTAGGACCAGTTTTTGAAATGCATTTCAGCATGGTGGACTTG
>NW_007577942.1:527142-602197 GCF_000690725.1 Stegastes partitus | reverse complement strand
ACTGTCATTTGAAATTATGGTTCTACATCTACATGTTATGTACTCCTAAGATGAACAGTTCAATAATAAATTATTATGAGGAGGGCAACTGTGGCTCAGGTGGTAGAATGAGTCAGTCAATGATTGGAGGTCGGCGGTTCGAGTCTACCCTGTAACTTATGTTGTGGTTGTTGTGTCCTTGGGCAAGACACTTCACCCACCTTGTCTGGTGTGAATGCGTATGAATGGATTGTTTGAGGCGGTGGTTGAAGGGGCTGTAGACGCACCTCTGTCAGTCTGCCCCAGGGCAGCTGTGGCTACAATCGTAGCTACCATCACCAGAATGAATGTGTGTGAATGAATAGCTGACAGTGTTGAGTGCCTAGAAAAGCACTATATAAATCTGATCAATTATTAGTATTATTGCTGCACACCCCCTTTTGTTCTACATGTTGTTGTGTAATGCAGTTTTGTAATATTTTGTATCACAGTTGTGTGTCTGGTGTATTTTCTGTGTGTTGATGTTAAATATAAACGTGTAAAAAAATTTAAAAATGAAGAAATGTTTTTGGGCTGCAGGTGAAGCCTCCGTGGATCGAGCTTTATCCAGCACATCCCATTGATGATAGTTTGGACCGTAATCTGGAGAGTTTGGAGGCTGAATCAAAACACCTTGAGTTTTTTATCATGTTCCTCGCACTGTTCCTGAGCAGTTTTTGCAGTGTGGCAAGTCACATTGTCCTGCTGGGGGAAGTTGTCAGGCTGCTGTCAGGGAATGGTGTTGATATGGAAGAGTGAGCGCTTGGTCTGCAACAATATTTTCGTGTGTGGTACGTGTCAAAGTAACATCCACATGAACGCCAGGACCGGAGGTTTCTCAGCAGAGCATTGCATTGTGAAGAGATATTATGCATTTCACGTGTTTTAATATTGCAGCTGATCAGAATAAGGGTCTTTACTGTGACTGCACCTTGCTTCCCTCAGCTTTTTACATGTATGCAAATCTTCAAGACTTAAACTTGCTAATTGCAGCCACTCTACCAATCAGACAGTAATTACTGGTATCCTGCCTGCCTTTCCTTCCAATGGCTGAGCAGTTAATTTGAGCCGTGGTTTAAACAGCTGGAAAACAGCATCCTGTGGCAAAACTGGAGGCCTGTGTTTCAGTGTGCATGCATGTGTGTGCATCTGTGTTACTATTTATGTACGGTGTATGGCACTTTTTGGAAAATACAGTCTAAGATATAATGAATTTAACTGGTAGGAAAAAATCTGGGTAGATGGTTGTAATGTAATATTTCTCTTCGATACCGCCTGCTTTGCCCAGAAAGTCAAAGCCTCTATCAATATGTTAACTCTATCTGACCTACCCGTCAGAATAGTCCCCTCCTCTGTGATTGATTAACATTTTATTAATGTTTCCTTTTGCCACCGGTTCAGGTGATGCAGCATGACACGCCGCGCCTACTCTGGGTGATGATTGGATTAAAAAGGTTACTGATCTCATAATTGCTTTTAAATTACACTCCATGTGAGCGTGTGTCATTAATGTAATGATTATCCACATCACACCAATCTTACCCCAGTGAATCCTTAGCCATTTAGTCTTGATAAGGTGACATGTCACACTCATCATCAAGCACAGACCTAATCTGTTCAGACAAAAACATTTAGGATTCCTTTCGAAAAACGCATCAAATCAAAAACCCCTCCAAGTCAAAGCAGTGACTTCAAACCTGTCAGCCGGCGTCATTTCTCCAACCTGTTGGTTGTTTGCTGGTCGTTTTGGTACAACAGCACAGCCACAACCTTCTGCAACAGTAAGGTAAGGGCACATACTGTATAATCAATTAGACCAAAGCCACCACATGTCCAGCTGCAGGCACTTAAGGAATTAGCTCTTGGAATACAGATCGCTGTTAGCTAATTAACTAAATTGTTAATGTGGAGCATGTACAGGTTACTACTGTCTAATGGCCGACCAGTTAGAAATGGGTCTGTTTGTCTGCGACAAAGCTGTGTGTTTGTTAAAGTAAAAGCTGTATGTACTGAGATGAGTAGTGCGTGTAACTCAATCCATGTGATTACAGTGTTTATTGTCAGTAAGGGGCATGAAAAACTTTGCTATTTATATTACACAGCTAGATGCTTATTTTCCCCTTCCTTGTTTTATTCCAATGACACTTTTCTCCTCCGGAGTCATTTTCACAATTGAACTACTTTTCATTTACAGGCTATTTCCCGTTGCTTGTTCCCATTTTTGTCTTTTCTCTTGCTCATTAGTTGCAGATCTGTGACTTCAGCAGCAACAGATTGAGATGGCACTTCAGTATCAAGATGTAACTGTAATATTATTTTGTAAACAACAGTAAAGGGTTTTTTTTTCTGTTCGTAAACTATTAGCAAACAACCAGAGATATAGAAATAAAAAATGATGAGAGCTGTGCTATTGGCCAGGTGTGCACCGGGCACCGGACAGCTGGTAGATGTTTTGCAGTATTCTCTATTGCAGCAGGATATTTTCCACCAGGTTGTGTTTTGTTCATCCAGTAAGTTCCTGGGATAAGAAGTGCTTCATGCTCATGCTACTGGTAATGAATGTGTCAGCATGTGTTTTTGGCTCAGGTAGGCACAAAAAATTTTTGGCTCAGGGTCCAATTACTGTACTTGTATAATGGTCCACTGACTGTTTCAGTGGTTGGGTTTGATGTAAACCTAACTTGAACCCAGAACTCTGACAGGTAGCTGAGTGGAAACTGAAAAGAACATTTAATCTGTTACGAAACTAGATATGTATACGTATTTCCATTAAAAAGTAATGTATAGCTTCAAATCAAGAATGACATCTTAGCAAGTGTGCCCAAGGACCGATTCTCTAATGAAGAGCAAGATTATTTTGTATTCCTGTAGCAATGAGGCCTTTTTTAAAGTTATAAGGGTCAAGAGACAAAAAAACAGTAGCCTTCTTATTTTCCTTCAACGATGAAAGAAGACAGCAAAATTTTCTGCCCTTTTTCCTGCAAACAGAACCTCATTGGACATTTTTCCAGTGGAACTAACAGAGAACAGCCCTGTTTAGTCTATTTCCTCCGCGTTGCGTCTATTTTCCTCTGCGTTGTTGTGTAATTATACTGGATAGCTTCAGATGCAATTACTAAGCTTTGCTGATGCTGACACAACATTGCGAGAGGGCAGAGGGTAAGAAACCCAATGTTTACAGCCTGAGATACATAGAAGCCTCAGATGGTATGTATTTTATTTCGGAATTTGCATAAGGATTGGAAAGGACAAACATTAGGAAACTTTTCTTATGCTGGTAAATGGAAAAAAAAAAATGTGAGTCTCGGTTTAATATGTTTGTGCAGAACATCGGTCAAATGAATAATGTAATGTTTTGCATTTTGAAATACTATATATTCATAGTGAACCTAAATATGCATGTGTGAGCCAACACAAGTGCTCATATTGTGTGTGTGCGTGTGTGTGTGTGTGTGCCGGTGTGTTTAAATGTATGTTCATTCGTGTTCGTAGCTTAGCTGTGTGTGTTTGTGGATGTCTGTGGGTCTTTCTCATCCAGAGCAAGTCGTGAAACCTAATTGCTTGCACATGTGGAGGATTTTCAAGTGTTTAGAATGAAGTTGGTTTCAAGAAGAGGCGAATGGTGAGGAGGGGGGGTGTTCGGCAGTCTGCAGCTAGAGACAGCCAGCCTGAACCCCTCCCTCTGCTGAAACCAATGCCTTTCTCTTTCTCTGCTCGCAGGAGTAAAAGGTCAGAGGTCACAGGGGAAGATCCCAAGTGATTGGACACAGGCCTGCTGTATCAAAAGTGGAGGACACAGTAAAGCCGTAGTGTGTAACCTGACACTCCCCCCCAGCCGTCTGATCAAAGTGATATCATAAATGAAAATACCGAAGCCAAATATCGACACTGCAGACACTGAATGTATAAGCAAACACAAAGCAAATGAGAAAAAAAAACACTACAGAAAAGTCTTGCATACCACCCAAACCTCGCCTCACCCCTCCTCTTACCCCTCAGTCCTTCTTAGGGGGAGATAAAGTGTTCCAGAGACAGGGAACCAAGCACAATTTCAAAGATGTATCAGAGGGTAAAAATGGAAAAGTGCTTTTAATCTTGTGTAACCCTATAGGGCTCTAAATGTGAAGGGCTTCAGAGAAAGGATCCTTTAAAGAGGACATATAATCCTAATTAAAACACAGAACAGAGCTACCACTTGATCTAAAGGGGCTTCGGTTGTAGTGCAAACCATCTTCTGGTTCAGGATCTTTTATTGTTGTTGAAGCCACACTAATGAAATAATGGTTGTAATCTAAAGAAGCAAATCAAGCGATCAGCGTTGCTATTCTACACTGCTCTAATGAATACCTTCACTTCCTCGTTGCATGTGCAGGCTTCAAAGCTGGAAACATGAAAACGGCTACATTCTCTCAGAAGGTCCTCAATGTATTTAATCTGAACACGGCAGAAAATGCTGTTTGTTGTCCATTTATTTAATATAATGAATGTAACCCTGTCAGAAATTCCTTGTTATCTTCACTAGTGTGGAGCTTCAATGAGGCAAAAGAAAGAAAAAAAAAGTTGCTGTGAAAATTATGACACAAGTAACCTCTTCCTAGTATGAGCATTATAACCTTAAAGCCTCTTTTGTTGCATTTTTAACAATCTTTTCTTTACAGTGCTGTGCCCCCCCTCCCACAAAAAACACACACACATCACACACAGACAGACACACACACACTCCCCCCATTTTCCATTGATCAAGGTAATTGAGAACAGCCATGTCCCCCCACTTCTTCTGCTGTCCTCTCCCGATGCCCCTCCCCAGACTCATGAAAGCCCAGACATCTGGTCCGCATACACCCCAAAGTCTTCATCCCCCCCAGTCACCTCCTGAGCCGCTGTCCTTCTCAACCGTACAGAGCTCTGAGACAAAAAAAAAAGAATTAAAAGCGAATAAATTAAGCACAAAACAAAAGAGCAATAAAACTGGAGGCGCGCAAAGCTTTATAAAAACGCTTAAAACGTACAGTAAAATACAAGTAACCTGCTGTATTTATGGATGATGGTATGATAGAAACGGAAGTCTCATTTTAAGTTTTATGTATCTGTGCGTGTGTTTGTGTGTGTGTGAGTGTGTGTTCATGCAGCAGCAACAGCAGCAGCAGCAGCAGTGTAAGTTACGTGTTACAGATAGAGATCAGGCCGGGACAGATTTAATTAACAGATATCTCTCCTTAATGTAGATTCTTTTGGCTCCCTCAGATACACCCCCTTGTGCTTATCCAACCAGAAATAACTTATCTTGGCTCTGCACTAGTCGTAATGTATTTCTTACAGCGTTTAAGGAAACAGGGGTTTCGGCAGACAGACTACACCTTCATGTTTATTCACAGCAAACAGCAGTGGACAAGATTAGTGCTCCCGGAATTGTCGCTAATATCTGCAGCGTGTATTACATTCACATACAGTACATTCTGTGTCCTGTGCTGCTTTTCAACACACTGTCTTTGGGAACTGTGTGCGTGCATGTCCGTGTGTGAGTGTATGTATTAATTTGCCCCCCATAAACTAAAGCTAATAGAGATTTGCCCTTTTAACTATCTCTCAAGGTGACCAGATTACTGACATCAATTAAAGCAGGTCCTGTTGGCTGGATGCCCAAAGCACACGCTCACCTTAGAGGAAAAGAAGGGATCATCATCCAATAAATCACCAAAGGAAAGGAGAGAAGGGGGAGAAAATGGAGGAGAAAAGTGAGCGAAACTGGGAAAAAAAAAAAAAGAAGAAAGCAATACAGAGAGCCAGACTTCAGTATCCTCACAGAAGCTATTTGCCCTACAGCGGGTTACACAAAAGCCCATTTCAATGATTCCAATAAAGTAAATAATTTAATAAAGTTTAATGCTTATGGATTCCATATATTTATTCTACAGTAAATACAGTCCTGCTAGTGGCCACAGCTCAATGATCTGGAAAAAGTCAATGTGATGGAAGAGGAAAGGAGGAAGGGAAATTAAAGTCAAATCAATGAGTTTTCCAAAGCAGGAAGGTCAAGGATAGTTTCCTGAAAATCAGAAGAAATTATTAATGCGTTGCAACCAATGTTGGTTTTTGTGTGCGTAATGACATCCTTTTATATGCCACACTTTTACAGCGCACTGTGCGTACACTTTGTGCTCTTTGTTTGTGTGGATAGAGTGTATGTCGTGTGCGTAGCATCTGAGTGGACATGATTGAATAATTATGTGCCTTTACGTGTAAGCGTCCAGCCGTACATTTGGTTACAATTCACAGCAGTGTTTGTATATATACATATATATATGCACTTGTTTGTGTGCTTTGTATATTCTCAGTTACTGTGTCTACATATTTGCATATGCACTTGGAATCATGCACATTCTTATGCTTGTGCATGTGTCACTCTGACTCTCCCCCAGGTAATCGTTCATCCCCACTCATTACACTGATAGTTGTAAGCTAAAGTTGCCTCAGTGTGAGTCAGACTCCCATATCTAAGTCAGCCAGCAGGCAGCCCACTTCACTCATACTTAACCTTGTGGATTCAAAGTATTACACATCATTATAGAGGAATGTGAGGGCCTGTGGCTTGGTGGCTTGTTTAAGAGAGAGATCCACAAGTCGAGCTCCCACATTTACCCCCAGTCTCTCTTCTTTTACAGTATTTCCCATTTGGTTTCAGGTGTAGGGTTACTTGAAACCGAATCAGTGGCAAGTGTCTGGTGAATTCATTATGCAGGTGATGCAACATCATCTTCGTCTTTGTGTGGGTGGAATAACTGATAGTAATCGCTCCCTTATGGATGTGCAGAGTACTACTGCAACAAACACAGATGCTATAGGGCTAACACATACTTCATTCATCAAACAGACTAAGGTTAAATGTTGCTGTGCGAGGCATGTCGGTTTGTGAGAGATGGCCGAACTGAGAGATGGCCGAACTCCAGAGGTATTTTCAGCATCAGAATAGGTGTGCATGCCATGTCTTGCATGTGCAACCAGTTGATGAAATTAAATGCACAGCATGCCCATTTAAACACACACACACACACTTACACACACACACAGACACACACACGATGAGTCCATCATTAAAAGGACTAAAATACAATCCAATGACACATAGCACTCTGTTTAAAAGCCTACTTTGAGGGGGGAAGAGGAACTTTAATTAACCTGGGTTGCAGATAGGAGGGAAGGAGCAGTTATCCAGTGGCCTCTGGCATGGTGCCTGTCCAGCCCTGAGAGGTGAAATATATTCTTATGGATCTGAAGTCAGCGCCATGCAATATTCTCTCCCTTCACATACACATTAACCTTGCAGGTGTGAACGCGGACAAAAATTGGGACAGATGATGGAGAGAAGGCTTACAAGAAGTGAAAGGGCAGATGAGGGAGAAAAAAAAAAGAGGATGGAGGAGAGAGAAACAACCTGATGACGGCACTACACACAGTCAACAATGCAGCCTAACGGACATTGAGAAGTGTCAGTTTTCTGCCACGTTTAACATAGTTCCCCTCACTGGTAACAGGCACTTGTAGTGACTAGAAAGATAACACTTTTCTTTCATGATTAAGACTTTTTTTTTTTTTTCCCCGCGTCAATGAAAGTGCACCCCCAAACTTGTCGGAACATAACGCACCTCCGGACCCTGTGGCCCTTTCTGTCTCAGTACCTCTCCCTTCTAAACTCCCCCAGGGTTAGTGACTCTGTAGACCTCGGGTCCAGCTTTCCCAGACGGTGATTTAAAATAACAATTGCATGCATATCAGGTTTCAGGCCTCTGAAATACATGTGAGATGAGGTAATGTGATCAGTCCGGAGCACCATTCAAACCCCTGTCTCCTTTTGTGCATGTGCATGCATGTGTGCACGTGTGTCTTAACTGTTCGTCTCTATTTTTTTTTAAAGCTAAAGGTTGCCACATATGTACCGCATATATCTGTGTGACGAAGCAGACATTTGTTTTGTATATGGTTTCTGTTTATTTTACGTGCAAAATGTAGCGTGAGAAGAATAAATAATTCACAGAACTTTAAAAAACAGCTAATCCCCATCATACTGGGCGCTAAGCATGAGAGCTAAGTGCCTGTTTTCAATTAGATCCCAAGTTAAAACAGCATTAAATTCTTACATGGTTTCATTGAGTCAAAATTACAACTCAATTAATACCTCATAAAATGGTCACAGAGTTAACGATTGAGCATAGAGACAGAGCCATAACGTTACCCATAACATTAAAATCAGAAGTCAGGGCTGCCTCACTGCACATGGAGAGACACAGGACGCTTGTCGACCCTGTAAGTGCCAGTGAGTAAACACTAATAATAGCTTCCATAAAGCCACTCATATGGCACTGTGGGCCAGGCCTATGGGGACCATTAAAAATGTCATGGCTCAAGGCACTCCTTGCAAGATCTGGCCAGAAGTGTTATGGTTCGTGCGACACTGGTGGATAGCAGCACGGTGAGGTGATAAGAGTGACTCCTGGAAACAAAGAGCCAAAGGGACAAGCAATTAGAGAGAAGAATAAAAGAAGCCACAATGCCGGAAAAAGAGACTACAGGTGAATGCCGTGCGGTGATGGAGCAATGCTCTGATTAATAGTAATACCAGGGGAATTGTTTTTCTGATTCGGAGCGAACGCAACTAAGCATGGTATTTCTAGTCTCTGGGATGATTTGTGGACTTCTCAACCAGCTCTGCATGAATCACTAACAAACTACCTGAGTACAGTACATAAATAAAATATTAGAAAAGCCAGTAAAGAACAGGAAGCAGCATGGGAAGGCTCTTTTTTCCTGTCTTGTTCTGTGCTATTTTCAAAGGTTTAGGTTCTTCCACTGCCACCCCCGAGTCCAGCTTTTTTGCAATTCTCTTCCCTCATCTCTCAAATTCCACCCATCCCCTCCCCCCCTCTACGTGGCTTTACTAAACATGCACTCCTGGTTTAATCTCACAGTAACACGTTCGTCTCACTGCAGAGACAGGACCAAAATCACTCACTCCTATCCTCCCACACATGTCCCTTCTATTCTTCTGGCCGCTTCCCTCCCATGACAGGTACCTTTCAATCGGGTAATCATTGGTTAAGTAGCCATTTTCCATTTCTGCCCCCTATTGACGACTGGCCATGTAGAAAAGGCAGGGCCTTGTAGGGATGGCTGCTAATGGGGCGACAGACAAGGCTTCCCCATTTTGTCAGGGGGGAGCTGAGAAGGAGAGCCTCTTATCAGCAAACCACAGCCACCAATTTTTCACCAAATTGGCTTCTCCTTAACACCTCCCCCTTTCTCCCATTCTCTCTTTCGACTTGCCACCGTTCCCACCTGCTTGTAGCTTCTTCCCACACTTGCAACTTTTAATACAGCCGAAGAACTCAAAGGTAGCCGTTTTTCCTTCAGATCATTGCTCCGTATGAGGAATGATGACAGGTTACTTCACGTACTTCACAGGTTGCTCAAAGTGCCATCTGCTGCACTGCAGAAGGACATCCAGAGGAGTCAGAACTTCATTCTGACAACTGTAGAAAATGTAAGAAACCTCTATTCTGTAGTTTTTTGTCTTTTGTGTGTGTCTGTGTGTGTATGTGTGTGTGTGCGCATTACTCGTTTTTTAAATTTCCCAGTTTTTCACCAGCACTGACTCCAATTTGTAAGTTAAAATGCTGAAGCAACTCGCGCCACGAGATGCAATCGGCTACTACACGTCGCTCCCTTTTTCTCGACGTTTCCCCCCATATTCCTACACATTCCATTTTATCCATGTATGTGTGCAATTATAGTGCAATCTTCTCTCATGCTCCCCCCTCAGTCCCATATGTTGTTGAGCGGTGAAGCTGTTGAGAAAGAGAAGTGTTAACCTCCTCTCCAAACCGCAGGCAGAAGGGCTGCATTCCTCCCTGAGTACTCAACGTGCTGTTTATCTGCATCCATGCACTCTGTCACCATGGCAACCTCAACCAAATACACTGGCCTGTTCAACTCTGTTTAATTTTTTCCTCCCTTTTTTGATTTCATCACTGGGCTCCCATGCTCACTCTCACTAAGATAAACAGAGATGGAGCCCATACTCAGCCAAGCCTGCTTGAGTTTATTTTGAGTCTCCGCCCGGTTCGGTCCATGACGCTGTTTCACCATCCCTCTCACTTTTCACAGCTTGAAAATTGGAAAACGCTCAACGTTTGTGAGGCAGAGGAGACTGGAGCTGTGGTTTGAGTTGGCTCGGCTCATCTGAGACATAACGCCCCAAATAGTTTCAGAGCAGCGTGTTCATTGCATGGCTTACGACATGTCAAATTCAGAGATGAGACTAGTCTAAAAAAGTGTGGCCTCTGGGAGCAGTGAAGATTCATTATTTATCTGTTTACACACTGTCACCACTACCCGAAATAAACAATTTTTTTCATTTTCGTACACAGAGTACACACACATGCAATCATACACAACCTGTCATATTCATGAAATCAGGGGATGCCAGTGAGATGAGCCCTAAAACTCACATTAATGGACGAGCCTGTAAGACAACACTTTGTTCTCTTAATTAGCACTTCTTCTCCTCCATTCAGCCGGTGTTCCAATGGTTGACTATTCCTTTATTAGGCAGGATTCCATCTCCAGCTTTCCAATAGGCACTTAACTCCTGCCTAATAGAGGATTTTCCCACACTTCCTCTGACAAGCCATTCAACTGAGAAGAGTTAATTTGTTTCTAATGCTTGGCTAATGGAGGATTCTGATGGCAGGAATTGAGTGCTGGCTTTTTTTGGGATTGACTTCCTCGCCGCATATTCGTCTAAAATGAAGTCTATAAGATGATTTTTTTTCTCTCTCTCTCTCTCCTTTAAACCACAGAGAGTCAGTTTACCTCTTAAGAATAAGAAAGACGGGAAAATGGAAGTGAAAAACTAGCAAGTGTGGCAAAGTTACACTCTGCTAAATTGAATTGAGTGTTGAGAGCTTTTAAAGTCTAATCAGGAGACACAATTTTGCACCCGGAAAGCAACTCTCTCTTGCAACGGTGCATACATTGTTGCGTTTTTTTTTTTGTTTTTTTTTCTCTAGCTATGGATGTCAAAGGGGGACTCTCAGGGACTATCTCGGCCCTGCAGTGGCCAGTCAGTTAGCGCCTGATTGACAGCCTGTGGCACTATCAACTGTCCTGCTGCACAGCAGGAGTGTCAGGGAGAGAGAACAGGGGGTTGAGGGTGAGGACGAAAGCAGAGCCGTGCCAGGCAAAAGGGATGAGGCTCACCAAGGGCTATCTGGAAATAGCCCAAATATGGCTCTTCTAATCAATCTAATTCCGTCTGCAAGCTCTGGCCTTCTCTCTCAGACGTTTCACTGCGTCAAGATAACCTTATCTTAACCTGCCACATCCTTTACAATTAGCGCTCTCTCTTATAGATACACACCAAAAACACACACGCACCCACACGCACACGCACATACACATAGAGATGCATGTTCTCATGTTTGCGCGCACACAAATCTCACTGGCTTGATAAATGCAGAGGAAATAACTGCAACAGCCGTCTATTAATTTCTCGTCTGCTTTAAATTTAGCCCATCTGCATTTGGAACTAGATTTATATGAGATTCTAAAAATGTAGCGTATTTGCAAATCAATCATACACCAAATCATGTGAAAAACCTCTTTTTATGTCCTCTCCCTGGCTTCATATCTTTGTTGAAGTCTGTAGCAGCTGTCAAACATTTAGCATGGTCTGGGAAGTGAAGTGCATCCACTGGGATGATGCATGACAATAGCGTGAAACGGCAAGTGCTATATCGTTGGAAAGCTTCAGCTCTGCTCCGCTTGTACTTCACACCTGTGTTCTGGAAGAGCAAGCAAGCAGCGCGGAGTATCGTACACCGGTGACGGATGATCATCAGAGCATTTTGGTGTGGCTGGCGTGGGGAAGGGAGGGCTGGCGGCTAGTGGGTGTCTAAAGGGCTGTGGACTCTGTCACGACAAGTCAGACCGGCGGAAGGCTATGAAGACGAGTCTTTAATGAGCTAAGAGTCGACATGGCGACGCACCTGCTCGGCTCGTGATCGCCATGGGAATCGTCCATTCCCTCACCCACTGAGAGGCAAAGCAGAGACAGCAAATCCTGACGGAAACATGGGCAGATCAAAGAGAATCTGTCAGAAACAAGTATGTTTATGCTTGTGTGCATTAGCATAAGAGAGAGGCAGGGATTTTATACATGTGATGCTCTAGTATTGGAGTGGCTGCTTTTCTTTTGTTCCCTTTTTTTAAACTTGCTCGGTTTTTATCACGGCCAATCTGTGAAAATATCTCGGCAGAAGATAAATCTCGGCAAGGTCAAACTAACAAAGACTTTACCTCCTCCCTGTTTTCTCTTGCCTCTGATAACTCTTTGGATTTCAAATACCTTTTCTGCTGCCTTCCATGAAGTCAGGGACACAAGCAAGCTATTGATCCGCCGCTCCAACGTTTATTGTCTGTGCATTCAATGTATGTTTGTGTCTGTGCCAAGAATAAATGTGTGCGTGTGTGTGCTCTTACAGCTTTGTTTGTGTCTGTGAAATCACTAGAAGCACACACACACACACACACATACACACACACACAGAAGCCAATGGTGACTTGTCAGGATAATTAGGACTAGTAATGAGATGTGGTGGGTGGAGTGCGTTTACCTCACCAATGCTGATGACCAATGCCCTTGAAGTCCATCAGAAGGTGGAGATATACTGCACAGCTTGATCAGCACCGAGACAGTTGCACGTGAAACGCCGTAACACGACTGACTTACACTGAGCATTCAAAAGCACTTTGTTTAATCTTTTTTTTTTTTTTTTTACAGGACAAACTGAAAAGAAAATGATCAGTTTCATCCCTTCCAGAACTAACATAAAAACAGTATTTGCTGTTGTTCAAAGACACTCATCATTCCTGCCCTGGTTTGCATAATTAGCATTGTCACGTGACTTAAAAATCTTTGCAATTATATCCACTTTGAGGAAGACAGATTATTTAAAGATTCCTTATAGCAGCACAGAGAGCAAGAGAACCAAACGTTTAACTCGGAGCAGTTTGCCCCTCATTTGACACCACACCACAAAAAAAAAAAAAGAAAGAAGAAAAAAGATTAAAATAATTGATCAATTTACTCTGGGACCAAACTGATCAATGAGATACATTATTAAAAGAAGGGTATCGATCAGGATGGAGGCAAGCCGAGTAAAATGTTTACCGCAGCAGAGAGGCCGGGATCAATTGTGCGGCCAATGCAGTTGAATAGAGCCCCGTATGGATCAATGCGTGATGGAGCAATAGGGCATATGGATCTGCCCACTGTCCACTGTCCCTTTGTAGCAGATGAAGAATGAAAGAGTGAAAATCTGAGAGATCAAAGCAGAGGTAAGACAGACTCTGCCATCTTTGTTACAAAAACAGAAACAGAGTGTCACCAATGGAAAAAGATCGGATTCAACAGTGCTGGCCTCCTTGTTCACAATTTTCCTTGTGTATGTGGTGAGTGTGTTGGCATTTTTACATCACGTTTTACTCACTGGCACACCTATAAGAGAGGATATTTAAAAGTCAATGCTTTGAGTCATACGTTATATTCAGATGTATACAAACAGTGGACCTTTGAGCAACACTTAAAGCAAGAAACTAACAAAGGTACAAAGTTCAACCATGTTTCCTAAATCGTCCACTCAAATGCTACGAATACGCATTCTCACTTGTGTTTTGAGTGAAACGATTCACTCCTAGATAATGTCTGTGATGCAAAGTGTTTCAAATCATCCATCAGCAGCTGACATTGGGCGATAAGCAGGGTACAACCTGGACAGGTTACTAGTCCATCACAGGGCCTCTAATCAGCATATCTCCACCATTTATTATAGTGCAGTCAAACTCAGCCAACCAATCATATAAGAGATTGGCAACCTAGTAGATGGAGGAAAAGCTACAAACATGCTGGGGTCAGTTTTAAGCCAAACCATGATATTTTTCCTAAACCTAAACAGTATTGATGCCTAAGCCTAACCAAACAAAGTTATCCAAAGTTAAGACAAAAAAATAAAAAAAAATAGTTCCACACTGGACACAAACCCCAGTATTCCTGCCTAACATGGACTTTGTGACTCCTTCAAAGTGAAAACATTTCCCCCTACATCATACTGTTGCCTTACTGGGAGAAAACACGCTTCCCTCAAATGTTAACTGAGAGTGCAGTTTAGTTGTATAGGAATGTAATTGTTATGGAGACCCAGTTGCAAAGCAACGTGTTTGTGTATGTACCTGCAGAGATGCACACATATTGTATAAGCTGGTTCACATATGCATGCACATTCACGTGTGAATATATGCACACACAGTATGTGTCTGTGTGCATGTGTACGTGTGACTTTAGGGGTTATTGATTGTGGACAGGAACATTTTAGAAAAATGTCAACACACACACCACCACTCCACCATCAGTTCAAGGAGCTATTTTCCACACAAAAGAAAGCTTTGAGGAGAGAAAAGAGAAGGGCAGAAAAAAGAAACAGATTTTAAAATGTGCTCTAAAGAACAGCGGACTCAAGGCTCCTCTCTTCCCTCCCTTCTTTTTCTGGCTGCTTTCTTTGCAGCTATAGAAAGGAACAGAATGATTGTGGGGTGCAATTGGGGAGGGAGGGGAGACGGGGGTGACTGAATAGACCTCAACGCTTTTACAGATTTCCTCTCTCCCCACCATGGAGGACATCTGACCTTTGAGGGGGGAGAATACGGGAGAAAGGGGGAGACAGAGATAAAGAGGGAGGGGTAGTTGGGAGAGAGGGGAGGGAAATCATAATGAAAAGTGGTAATTCCTTAGAGAGGGAGTGAGAAAGAAATGTCTAAGGGCCAGTAATGAGATCGTCTGACTAGCGGGTTGCTATAGCAACCACCACAGTATTACTATACACTACACTGTATGAATGAGAGAAAGACCATCTATTGTGGCCACAAGTGGATGGGTCAGAGAGAGAAAGAAAGACTATGAGAGTATGAAGCAAGAGAAGCAACTCCATGTTAAATAGGTGATACATTAAATGCCATTAACTCTATTCCATACAGTTTAAAGGGCAAAAAATTAATAGAGAAATATAAGGACACAATAACTTTTTCAAGAATAGACCACTGTAATTTAAGTTTTTTATTGGTCAGTCACATTTAAGAGGTTGAATGCTGGGAGCTCCACCTCCTGGAAGGTCCAAGTGGAAGACAGTGACTGTGAGTCTTGCTTCCTTCGCCTCAGTGTTCGCGGTGTCTAATTGGTCGGCCAGGGATCCAGGTGGGGGGAAGTTAACCCTGTGCAATTGTGAGGTTGGTCGGTAGGTCAGCGCTGGACTCCCCCAGCTCTGAGTTGAGCTGCAGATCTGATTACTGTGGTCTCTTTACAAAGCCTGCTTCCACCACCTGCTCCCACTCCACTCCTCCAGCCTCTGATAAACTATCATCACTGCAGATTGAGACAAATGATCTCGGTCTCCCTCGTAGTCCCACTGCCCAACTGTTTGTGCATGTGTCAGTGCGTGTATGTGTGCTCAAGAAGTGTGTGTGTGTGTGTGTTTGGGGGAAGAGCTATCGAGAAAGGGGAAGCTTTACTAACTGACTGCAATATTTTTCTGAAGTGGATTACATTTCTGTCTGTCTACGGGCCTAAACTTGGAATACTTTTGATTCCTTGGTAGGAGCACCAAAGATCTGTTTACATAAGAATTTTTCAGTCAAACTTGCCTTCTTGGGTTTGTACAGTGTAATCGTGTGACACTGGGCCACGGGTAACGAACGTTTCCTTCCTTGGAGGAAGTACTGGTTCATGTGAGCCCCGGAGACAGGAGGCGGTGTGGGTCAGTGATAATCATACTGAATGGACAATGCCACAGATAGGTTTTGGGCGAGCTAACACGCATGCCTGGTTTGACGGGGAGGGCCTGCAGGAACTGGCCGTGAATACACACTCACGCTATGAGGTCAACAACAAAACAAAACAGCCAGATAAGAAGCACAGACATCCCACTTCCGTTTCTGTAGTTGGTTTATGTGGGTATCATGGAAAAGGCACAAAGGCGTTTAGACCAAATGAGCAGACATCGAGCGCCTTTCCTTTGCGTAGAGTTATGTGTGTGTGTGTGTTTGTGTGAGCTAGGCACAGGATGAAAGTTCACTTTGCTCACTTTCTACGATAATTAATATTCACATTAATAAGTTTAGGTGCCTCTCTACTATTTCTCTCTTATAGAAAAGATGTATTTTTTTAACTTGGCGTACACTGTAAACATGTCAGGTCACGCTGGTATAACACATATTTACATCATCATTTATCAGCATCTGTATGCATATTTAATGCTGCATGTATTTAAATATGGCTTCATTTGGGAATTATTTGAATTGTAGCTGTTTGGTTAATCAAGTTCCATTACCATAATAATAACACAAAAATAAGAATGTTTTACAGTTTTTTTTCACACATTGTGACAGGAGACTGTGAGAGGTCAGTGGGGAAGGATGAAGGGAGGAGGAGGAAGGGTGGACCAGTCACTGACACTCAGTCAGATTTACAGATAGACCTCATTGTGTTACTTTTTATTCTAGCAGCCAAGTTACATAATTATACAGCGCTGCTCAATGGCCTTAAAGGAGTAAAATCTGAACAGTCTGTTCTACACGTATATCTAAACCATAATACTATATCACAGACATAACAAAAACATAGTATCTGACTGCAACCTCACTTTAATCTTAAACAGAAACCTGCTTAAGATTGAGGCGAGGTTACACATCCTTCTAGGTGGATGTATAAATCTTTCAGATTTTCTCTGTTCCCATTATCCGCTGTCAAGCCCGCAAGTTTAAAAAGTTCAGTATGATAAATGTACCTGGTTAAAAACACCACACAGAAATATAAATGTAAAAGTAATCCTTGACATTCTGTTAACAACTGGAATTCACATTTTGATTCTTTCTGCACCTGTATTGATTTACAATACGCTACTAATACTGGTTTATAGTGAATATTGTAATTGTAAAGAGTTCTGCTTATCTACACTTTACAATGATAGTGCAGCACAATGGCAGCACGGAGACCGTGTAAAAATCCCTTAACTGTACAGAACTCACCGCACAAAGAAGTGCCATCATGCTGGATTTATAATAAGTATGACCTGCCAACCGGTGAAAACATTAGTACAAGTAGACATTCTGTGGCACCTATTTATCACAAAGTACATCAACACAGCTGCAAATAAAGCAGTGAATCCACCGATCTTGGCAGTTGAACATAATAAAAGGTAAAATTATTGCTTTAATTACTCTAATGCTATCAAGCATTCCAGCGGCAGAAAAAGTTTCTTAGAAAAGATTTTTAAAAGTCTGATGCAGTTTATTTATGTCTGATTCAAAAGGTACACTACATTATGTAGACAGGGCTACACCAAGTCATCAGGTAATGTTCAATGTTGGCAGTCTGCATTGTATTCATTTTAAAAGTTAGTTGGACCACCAAATGTACATTTAAACACAGACCATTCCAAGTAACAAAATGTCATTCCAGCTCTCCATTTCATTCAAAGTGCTGTGAATACAGAATCAACTTAAAGGAAGAAAATTGTCTCACGCTACTCAAAAAGGCAGGTGGTGGAACAACAGAAGGCTCACCAGTCAAAAGCTGCAAACCTAAAATCCTAGAGGATGTCTTTTATGGAGGAGGCAAAACGAGTGAAGGGAATGACAGAACCAGCACAAAAACCAGAGCGATGCCAGAAGTTGAAAAGAATCCTCAGAAAAAGACCAATTCTAGGTCGGTTTTCCCTCTTTCCTTGTTTCTAAATTGGTAATATATATTATTCTCCCATCCACTGGAAGTGTTTGTCGTCGGTGTCTCAGAGACAAAGGGGACATTGGGTGCCAAAACTGTATTTGGACTCCTTGGACATGTGACATGTTAACTTTGGAATGAATGTTTTCACTTGCTATTTGCTCTTTAATGTTTAATGAAACAGTAACCAGGGCAACTTCAGGATGTTTTGCTTTCCCAAAGCAGTAAGAGAAACATAAATGCCATTTCTATCTATGCTCTTATCAGCGCTGGACCGGAGGACACAGGCTGCCCTTCCTTGTCCCTGCCACTACAACCTCTTTTAGGAATCTGGGGCCACCACTTACCATTGTGCTGTCCTACAGGAAGTACGGTTCACTGCTCACTCCCAGCATTCACTGGGTTTCCTGTGTCAGGTTACCACGTCCTGTGTTTATTTTCTTTGCTTTTCGCCTGTATCCACCCTATAGGATTTTTCTAACATCTACCAAACCATGCATGTTTGAGGATGGCACTATCTCAACTATTGGCAAGAGGTGTTGCACAGTGACGACTGCATCTTTATCTCTTTACAGATATCCTTCTCCCTTGTAGAGGGATTTTGCCTTGTCTTACTATGACCTGTACATTGGCGTAAATACCCAAGTCTCTCGGCTCTGAGGAAAAGACTTTTCCCCTCCTAAACCAAAAGAACCTCAATCAATTTCAAATTAAGCAGTTCATTCAATGGACATTGTCTTTGACAGATAAGCTTGTTACACCTTGAGAAAAAGGCTAAAGGAAAGACTTTAAAACAATCTCTTCAAAGTAATTATTGCTCAGCTTGGTTTTTTTTTTCCTTTCTACTCTTCTAAAACAAACTGCTTTGGAAAACTTAGAAGGGTGTGATTGATAGAGAGCATGAATGATGTATAAAGTCTATTTTGCCGAGATCAATACTGAATTTCATTAGGACACACCTCGTGCACACACACCATTCTTACTGAGGGCATTGCAGGGTTTTCACTGTTACAAGCCCTCCTCTGTATTTCCATTGATAAACATAACAGGCCGACTATGTGCCTGTTATCATCCTATATCAGCGCCTCTAAACAAGGTGCCCCGTCTAATGCTGACTCTCACACTTCAGTATAAGTTGCATTGATATGGTTAGGCTTTCCAGGTGCTTCCACAAAGTGTTCACCTGCATGCTAAGCACTGACCTCTCAACCAAAGTAACGCAGCCCTTCTTCATTTACCTCTGTGAGATTCCCCGTGAGGATAGCTCACCTCTATTGTCCTTCCTCCCACTCTTCTGTATGCCCACAGTGATGACTTCGCTGCTCCGGCATTCACATCCAACATCCACTCCAGTACCGAACATCCACCTTGACAGGGGAAGTGGAACTTGAGAAGAGGGTCTGGATATTCAATCATGGAAACTGTTGGCTAATATTGGCTGCTTTTTTTGACATATTTGGACAAGCAAACATTTGATCCTCTCTGAAATAGTGTCTACAGCTAAAGGGGAAACAAAACATAAAAAAATAGCTTTTCATTTGTTTATTAAGCAAAAATATCAATAGATATTCTTCTGTGCAGACAGCTTCTTGCAGACATTTTGCAGAATTTTCCACCATTCTCAGGCGTCACCTTACTGACCTTTTTAACCACTCTTACTTGCAAAATTGTGCTGTTTGGGATTTTTCTTGCATGTACTGCCCATTTCAAATCACACCCACAACACTTCAATAGGATTAAAATGTAGGCTTTCATTAGGCCATTACGTACCGATCCATTTCTTTGTTTTGAGCCATTCTTTGGTTGATTTGTTGGTATACTTAGCATCTTTTTCCTGATGAAAGGTCCGCTTCTTTTTTTTTTTGGACAGATGACCTCTCATTATTTTTAAGCCCTCTCTCAGAATTTACAGTTGAGCCATGACTGCAAGCTGCCGAGTCCCTGAGGCAGCGACGAAACCCCAAACCATAACCAAACCATAACATTTCTGCCACCATGCTTTACAGTTGGTCTGAGGTTCTTCTCCGGAGAAGCTGTCTTTGCTCTGCACCAAACATGTCTCCTGTTACAGTGTCCAAACACCTCGAGCTTTGATTTGTCTGTCCAGAACACATTATTCCAAAAGGCCTGTTCTTTGCCTGTATGTTCATTGCCAAACTGTAGTTTCGCTCTTATGTTCTTTTTGGACAGCAAAAGCTTTTTCCTGGCACATCTCTGCTGCAGATCAAATTTGTGCAATCTCTTTTTGATTGTAGACACATGCACTTTGACACCAACATTTGCAAGAGTTACCTGCAAATCTTTTTGCGTTGGTCTGCTCTTGATTTGAATTTGATAGGGTGGTGTGGACAAGCTGGCAGCCATTTGAAGTATTCACCACTTAAAGATGATAGCTCTTACAAATTTGGAGATTATTTTAAATCATTTGCCTGAATCACAGACAACCACAGTCTTACTTTTTTGTGACTAGTTGGTTTTGTTTATTTACATCATGAAAATTGCTACAAAATGTGGTATTTTTTTCTGTCATTTGTTTAAGTATATCTATTTTATTAATAAGCACGGCTTCAAAGCGGATCAAGTGTTTGCTTTTTCAAATATGGTGAAAAAGTCAGCCGTTTCCATGGGATGTACTTATTGTTTCACATGATTGTATACATGAGCACATATTGCACTACTCAGGATTAAGCCTTAGATGTTTAAATCTTTGCCGTCCAGATGAGCATAAAGTGTTACACAAGGGACAGATGAAACAAGTATGGTGGATGGAGGAAAAAAAATCCAGGGTCTGGAAATTATTTCCAACTTACTGTTTATATACAGAGCCAGCGCTGGTCTAGAAAGCATTCAGACACAGTCTGGTTTTATGGGACTTTATACGCTCAGACCAGACGTACCAAGGACGGAACCAGTGACAGATGAGGACATGAGGATGAGGATAGTCCCTTTTTGACCCACTCAAATAGTTTTTTGCTTTTTAAAGAAACTGCATTTCTCTGCAATGGCTCATTTCCTCACATCTTATCCATGAAATGCAGGATGAATACATAGATGGATATTCAGCACAGATCAGTGAGCTCAACAAGAGTGAAACCAACTCAGTGGCATTGCATTAAAATCTGTCTGCACACAAAAAATGATTCATCTAAATAAGACACAAGAAGAAGCTTTGAAAAATAAAAAAAATAAATAAAGAATAAGAAGAACAAATACAATATCCTACTTACTAATCTCCAGAAATATTTGACACACATGTGCTGGAGAGTAAATATTGCCATTTGGATGGATCCACTCAACCAAAGAATATCAAACAAATTCAGAAACAATCACAAACATACCCTACAAAGACACACACGGCTACATTGCACAGCTAGCCGTGGATCTGTGAACAGACAGCATCTGAGCATGCATCACACTTGGCATTTTACGACAGAGGTCAATCACTGTGACCTCTTTAGGCTTGTATTTCATGGCACGGACTCGGACTGCGAGGTGGTGGTGGAGGGAGGTTTAGGATGTAACCGCTCAGGATTTCATCTGCACCACTCCCAGGGGATGTCGGGACCGGGCTTGTAATGAGGTGCTTTGACTTACAGTATTATGCTTCTTATGGAAGGGAGGTGAGGGGGTCAAGGGTGGAGGAGTCATGTGCCACGAAAATCATGCCTCTGATGCTTTTTTTTTTTTTTTTTGGTGATGTGTCACAAACTTATAGAAGAATTAAGTTTAGGATAATAGAGAAGGATGCAATTTTAGGCATCGGTTTTATGATTACGCCAAAAAAATGTATTTACCTTACATATTTTGTTATGATGAACAGGGGTTCAGACAGTTCAAAATGTTTATATATCTAGCTGGTCATATAAAAAGAACAGCTTCATAACAAAAGGACAGACACAGAGGGAAAAAATGCTGTAGGAGTCAGTAGAGAGCAGGCAAACGTATCAGTGGAAGAAAGGTGCCACAGCAGTACACGACACTATACTCTTCCTGTGATACTCATTTGTTTCTGCCTAGGAGCAAAAGTCTTGGTCCAAACTCCACGTGTTTGCACGTCTGCGAAAGTAGATACAGTGCGCACAGAGGCGACAAAGCCAGCGAGGAAAGAGAGCAAAAAGGCGTAAGGTCCGCACGCATAAACTCTATGATCAGCTGCTCCACTTGTACTTTGTAACCCCCGTCACCCCCCCACCCACCCACCTAACCGTTTTCTGGGAGTTACATTCCACACATAAAATATGCAACCCAAAAGCCTCTGGGCCCCCGAAGAAATAAAGACGACAGTTACCGTGGCAACCTTAAACAACAGCAGCACACAACATCCCGCTGATGGACAGCACACTCCAGGAGGCCAGTGCACAGGTGCTATTTTCTTTCAAAACATAAAGAAAGACAGAAAAAAAATTAGAAAGTGCTAATGTTGTGAAATATAAAGCAAATAACCTTACCAAATGCTTTTTTTTTTTTTAGGGGACTTTATGACTTTTGTAGCTCTGATGTTTTGTGTTCAACATTAACATTTGCGCTTTGTCAGGGAAAGGAACCACCATTTTTTTTTCCTCATAGGTGCCTTCAGACTGTTTGTACTTTCCAGAGCAATGAGGATTCTAAATGTCACACAGTATGCATGTTGTCCACAGTTCATACACATCACAGACATAAATTATATAAAACTGTTCAAAATCAGAGGAAAAATCAGTCTCATTTATTTGTTGTGAAATCAGATTTTCCCAGGAGTGCAGTAAACAAGCAATTATTAGTTTGTTGATTATTCAAAGGAAACAAAAAGCCCAACTAAAGCGGTGGGGATGCGATATCTCAACACTATACAGGTAAAAACATCAGTTGGCAAATTGCGAGGCTAAATGTAACAAGTGTCTAATGTGAGAATAAAAGGAGATAAAAACCCCAAAGGAAACATGGGAGAGATAAAGGGATGCAGAGGGGGAGTGGGAGTCGTGCTTCAGGATGTGTTAGTGGCATGGAGAGTGGGTCCAGTTCCCACAAAACACTTGATCAGCCTAATTAAAAGAACCTTGGCATGATACATTCTGAACAGTGGGGAGTCAGGCCGCATGCCAAGTCTGTACTCACCTCCTCTCTCCCACACACATCCAGGCACTGCCATCAACCACAACAACATGAGGCATGAAAGAGAGAAAAGCAAATTCTGGGCAAATTCTCAAGACGCTCTGTTTTGTGATCCTGCAAAAAACAAGGCAGGAAACTGTATTTGAAGCACAGCAGAGGCTCACTGTCAAAGATGTATCTGCTGTCACTGACCACTGGCTCTCCTGCTCGTCCTCTTAGTCTGAAAAGAGCATTCAGAGTCCCTGCGACAGAGTATCCTGAGTGCAAAAGTGAGTCATCTTTGGCAACTCTCAGAAAGAAAACCAGTCTTCTGGAGCACTACTGTACATATGAATCAAACTTATGTATGTGGAAGGACTGCCAGGACTTAATGCGTTGCACATTTCTGTAGCATGCAAACACATATGCACTGTATCCTAGCACACGCACGCACACACAAATGCACGAATGCATGGAGACACTACACGCACTCATACAAACAGCTATGCATGTTTGTTTAAGCATTTTTTTTTTTCTTTTTCTCCAAAATAGACACACCAGGGTTGCTACAACAGTAGAACACAATCTACAAAACAACTCCGCTCAGTAGAAGAGTATCATTTTACACAGGAAAAAATTCTATATTTTTATTGGGTAAGAACCTGGAAAATATTAGTGAGAGCTTTGGAGATCAGATTCATTCTGAATTCAATGGAAGAATCTTCATTTTACTATTGTACATGATAAGAAGAAGTAATCCTATCCCCCTTTTGTTATATTGTTCACTATGAACTAAATAATCTTACTTTACCATGTTTCTAACTATGAGGCACCATGCATGTGTTGTGTATTTACTGAACTAATTTTCAATGGCAGTTACAATGTTCATTAATCTCCAGTGTTTTCACTCATTTTGACAGAATTCAAATGGATGTGTTCACTTGCGTTATTTTTTTTTATCTCTTGAATAAATTATGGCACTCTGCAAAAAAAAAAAGGAAAAAAAAGTTCGAATTTGCCAACTGCTTCTAGTGTGAAGTGCATCAATAGTACATGCCGCATCAAGTGTGTGACCTCCATTATCTGCAACCTGTACCTGTACTCTGAAGCACGCTGCTGTAATTCCAATGGTAAGTGGTTACACTGCAATGTATATTGTACCTCCGCATGTCACCTTGCCAACAGCACCACCCATCCATTTAAAGCGCTGTTCTTCTACCATGTAACAGCGAGGAGACAGCAGAGGACAAGCAGGTAATGGGATTGCCACACCCTGTTTGGGTTCAAAGCCAGAGGAGCTCTCAGCTGTAGGACAGCACACTGCGATGTGTCTGGGGAACATCACCTGGATGTTTGAATTGTTCAACCTGCACAAGCTCATTATTCAGCACTGTCTCAATCTATGTAGGAAAGAAAAAAGAAAGGACAATGGGAAAAAAAAAAAAAGTAAAAGAAAAGAAATCCCCCCCCACCCAAAAAAAAAAAAGCAAGTGTGTGGGCATGCTGCTGGCACATGTGCAGGTTTGCATATGCAGTGTCATGACATGGCCTTTTTTTTCTGTGTCAATTTTCTGGATCTGCACCTTTGAGATAAAATAGACGAGAGGAAGTCGTGTTGCTTTTTTTAGCCAGTTCTCTAATCCTTCACATTAACTAGTACTGCCCTTTCTCTCCTCAGTTTTCTCTATCTACAGAACACAGGTTGCCACTGTTACATTTTCAGTTTCCTTCACAGCCCCAAAGACCCTTAAAAAAAAATACCCATGCTCTAAGATAAGAGAACTGCAAGTCCTTTTTGTTGTTTAGGCTGTAATGAATATCATACGATACTTATTTTGTGAGTATCAAATCTTAGTGATGAGCATGTGCTCTGGGTGGGTTTTCCTCTTTTCAGCTATGCGTCATTCTCTTGCTGATACCCCACTTTCCATTTAGCGATAAATCCAACAGTTCCATGCAGCATCCAGCGTCGTTTTGCCCTCCCTACCACCTTAAGTAAAAAAAAAAGAAAAACTTTTCCATCTTCCAAATCCCTTCATCCATGGCCTACAGGTTATTTCCCCCTACTCTAGACATAATCCTGGCCCCTCTGGCAGAAAAAGAGAGAAAGAGAGAGAGTGAGTGAAAGATGAGAAAAGACAATGTAGAGACAGAAACAGAGAGACAACAACACAGAGAGACAGACGGGGAAAAGAAGAAGAGAGAAGCAGCACAGGGAGGGAAACATGGGGAGAGGAGGTAAAGATACAGTGTGAAACAAATATGGAGAGCAATGCAGTTAAGTGGAGCAACAAGAAAATGTAAACACCTTCCCTTCTCCAACGGCCTTTACAAGAGGAGGGGGGGGGCCCGACCTGTCAGCGATTGTTAACACATGTGTCCAGGCTTCCTCTAGGCCGTTTACTTGGAGAATGAAGGAGGCTCAGCACCAAAGATTTATGGCTCCTGGGGAAGAAGTGGAAGTGTGTTATTGATAAGTTGCCGAGAGAAGGTGAGGGGCGCCCACTGCAGTAATTAGAGGATGAACTTGCTGCCCATTGATTGAATGGAGTCCTGGACAGGGACCAGAGTCGCCTCATACAGTACTACATTCACAGTCTGACCTCGCTGTGGACAGGTGACCTCACCTCTGGGCTGAGAAGATGTGCATCATCATGGCTCAGGAAATGTTTGATGTGTCTCCGTGTTGAGTTTGGCCAAGAAATGAGCCGCCGCAGCTGCTGTTGCATCACAACTCAGACATATACGGCAGGATTCAGTGATGAGCGGCCAGGCCCGATCCGCCTTCGTGCATGTTTCAGCGTCCATGGGTGTGTGTCTGTGCACTCGCAGTGTGTCAGAGTGTACATGTGGGTGGAGGGGGTAAGAGTGCTGCTTCTGTTAAAGCCTAGTATTATCCCAGCATTCACCAGTGTTTCCAGTGACCACAGGCTTGGAGGCTGGCCCAGTCCTTCTAGACACTGCTTAGCAATGGGACCCACCATTGTTTGATTTGGCTGCATATTCCAGTGTTTTCAGCATTGCCTAAAAGAGGAGGGGTCAGTGGAAGCAGTGAAGAAGTCTAGGCTGAAAGGAGGAGGAGGAGGAGGAGGAGGAGGAGGAGATGCGAGGCTACAGTCAGGCTCCTTCCCATTCCCCAGTTTTCCGAAAACTTAGGAAAAAAGCAACAGATGCAGAGCTTGAGTTCACGATCTGTTCTTTTTGATATATATTTTTTTGTTTTGCCTCCGATCAGTACCAGCAAAAAATTCTCAGCTTGTTTCAATCGGCCGTTGCATCAGATAGGTTTACTTCATCAAGGCGACTGCGATGGTGATAGGTATCTTTAATCAAGGAAAACTATTCCTGCGATGCAGGCAATCATTGGGTCATAGTATTTTCCAAGGTCTCCACATGTTGGACTTTAGATTGTCCTGTCTGTCCTTGTGTTTGCAAAGTGACCGTGAAAGCGTGCGCATATATAATTTGTTCAACCCAGCAAATTAAAGCACTAATAATAATTATTTATCATGACTTTTTTTTCTTTTGCTCTCGTGGTTTAACATTCCCATTCCAGACTGTTATCTACATTGCTTAAACTGTCGACATAAGCGCACAAAATATGTTATTTATAGCTTTTTCCTAACCACAGACACATGTTAACCATAGAGGTAAAAATGTTCCAGAGCCTGGAGAGTGTTCAGTGTGAGCAGTTCATCGTGACGAACACTGAGGAACTTCCAGGACACGAACCCACCTGAATCCCTTTGTCCCCCAGAGTCAACATTTTAACAGTGCAGAGCTCCCATGTGTAGCCATCTGAAATCTGAATCCCTCCATCTCATTAATAGTAGATGCCCTCCATCCAGGATTGGAGATGACTGAATAATCCTCTCCTGGGTTTTTATCATTCAAATGTATTCTGCCCAATGAGACACCTGTTCTGCATCTTGGGTCTCCATGACTTCGCCGTGTACCTTTCCTCCTGCAGCACCGTGGGGACTCTTTTTGCACACTAAAAACCCACAGACTATAACAAACTTCCTAAGAACAGCTAACATGCCCATATGTTACTACAGAGTGACTCCTCTTGCACATCCTCGAAGCAATCAGCATTCTGTACAGCAGAACACCTTCAACAGGACAAGAAAAGAAAAAAGAAAAAAAAAAAAACCCAAATAGATCCACTCTGACTATAAAGTAGATTTCACTAACTGCAGTAACTAGAGTGTACTCCTCTTCCTCTCTTACCAAACATACACCAACCCCCACTCTCTGCAACTCCCTCTTGCGTCCGCCTTACCCTCCTCTTCTGCCCAGGTGAGTGTTGTTCAAGCTGCAGCAGCAGTGGAATTACACAGGCAAGACGAAGAAAGCGGACAATTATCTTCAATATCTGTCAGACACATGACAGCAACAGCAACCCCCCCTTCCCACCCACCAACACACCACACACGCACACACACACACACACACACTCACAACCCAAAGGAAAGTACAAAGAATGGGGGTGTGCTGCTCTTTTGATTGTTCAGAGGCATAGAAATTGTCTCTCTCTCTCTCTCTCTCTCTCTCTCTTTCTGTCTCTCCCTCTCTCTCTCTCTCTCCTACCCCCCCTCTCTCAGCGCCTATTTCTGCTCATTACCCACCACATTTGCATGCAGGCTGCCAAAGAGCAGGCAACTATGGGGAGGGAAATAAAATAAAAGGATTAGAACAATGGTAATCACTGGTGCTATGTGCGTGTTTTAGTGTGTGTGTGTGTATGCATGCATATATGAGAGTGTGACAGAAAGTGAGGCACAGAAAAAGCATCCAATATGAACACATCTTCTAACGCATTTTAAAGAGCGTTTAAAAAAAAAAAAAAAATGCAGGTGTAATTAAAATCTGGGGTCATCTTTTCTTTTTGTGCCAAAACAGCAGTAACTTGCATTATTTTATCCAGCTTATTTTTTTGTTACTTTGGTTCCACAGTTTCAGTCTGAAAACTAAAACAAAGTGGAAACACATGTGAATGATTAACGTGTGTACATAACCTTTCAATCTATGGGTGAAGTAAAAGTGCGGAAAAAGTTTACAGTTCGAACCGAGCATAATTAGGGAAGAATTGCATCTGAGCTTCCCAGCCTTATACTAAAAAAGTGGAATAAGTTATAATAATTTCCAACTTTTCAGTATGTCCTTCGGGTCTTTACCTTCCAGAGTTGCCAGATAATGCCCTCTGGGCAGAGAGGTTCCATAACTGACATGAGCTCAAGCATGCAGACAAGACCTAATAGCGCTGGGCCGTATCAGCAGAGCTGGAGGGATGGTAAGGACTGGCCATATTGCAGCCCAGGGTAAGACCTGCAGGAAAGACTCTTTCAGAACAGGGAAGGTCGATGAAAGACCCCCATGAGCCACAGAATGGATTATGTCTCCTTCCCTCTCAGCGCACTGATAACCACATCAGCTTCAAGGACCCCTCAGGGCCAGTGCAGGTGAGGCTAGCTATCTCTCTCACTTACAATCATGAATCCTTGATGCATTAACTGTGTTTCAGATGCATGTGAATGTAGAGTGGTCGGCACTAAAAGGAACAGATGGGGATAAAGGATGGAATGTGTTCGTGTGGAGGAAGTGGAAACGGGAGACCAATCAGCAGAAGCACAACAAACCTAGGGAATGCTAACCTTTGAAGGACTAGCAGTTTGAAAGAGGAGGGTGAGTGGGGATCTGTGATAATAGCACACACTTGATCACACCATTACCTCGAATTAGAGATAATTAGCCTCGGTAAACTGGGCACGAAACACGCCTATGATGTTGGGCCCAGAAGGCATGCTGTGGTACCTTTTACAGCCCGGTGGTTGATTTTGGGCACACACAACTGCTGCTCACAGCACGGCGAGGAAGCGATAAAGAGAGTGGGCCCGACTGGCTGGTAGCAAACTGGGAGTAATTATCAAAGAGAGCTTATAATCAAACATCTGAATCGCAAACACGGACTATAAAACCCCTTTGGCATACATCCAGGAGTCGTTTTATCCAATTAGGTAAATGGCTGTAATGTGGGGGACTGAGGTGGGGGTGAGGGGAGGGGTCTGAGGCAATAAATGAATGGAGATCCACAATCATACATTGCAGGGGATATTTGTCAATATTTTCTGGTCTTTCAGTTATTATCCCATTGTTTCCTGTTGAAATAGCTCGAGAATCACGCCATGGACAAACCTGTTTGTTGGGTGCAAATTGTAGTCACTTCAAATCTGGCTGCTGCGCTGTTGGACAACAACAATAGCTTTTGGCAGTGTTTTCCCATTCCAATTAGCATTCACTGTATGTGTATTTAATTACCAAATGCTACAATAGACGGAAAAGAAAAAAAAAAAAGTAGTTTGTTTTAGAAGCTTGGCTTTGCACAAAACACCTGGTCAAGACCTGCTAACGAGCGAGCAGATGCTGGATAATCCCAGTAGCCACATGATCCGTGGCCAAATTTAGCCTCCTTAAACACTGTATGTACATACAAATCACCATCAACCATAAAGCAGCTGAGTAAAGCCTGCAAGATAAACCTGCGAATTCAACTCCCCTTTTAATAAGTCCTGGTGGTTTTGATGTACCACAACCCCTGTCACTCCCTTTAAAGATCAGTATTTAAACACTGATTGCGACAGCTCTCAGTTTAAAGAGCTCTTGCCTCACTTACCTCGCTCTATGTGAGTTAATTGGGAGCAGGATTGTTCAGTGGTGATGAAATCCAGATACAACCCAAGTGTGTGCGCAACAGCTCCCTACCTCTACCACACCAGAGAGGAATGTACCAGGCAGGGTAAAGAGAGGAAAGATGCTAAACTCGTGGCCTTCGAAGCTCCTAAAACCTGAAAGTCACATTCCACATCGACTTGACACCTCATAGGCCCACTGAACGATGCGGAGTTCCCTTTTTGTGAGTGACAAGCTTTGCACTGTGGGCTGTTGCCATGCACTTGTTAACCCTGCTCCTCGTCCCTTCTGCCATTCAAGGCACGGCTCACACTACACCAATACTATGTTAAGAGTTATGCAAATAGCAATTTCAGACACCACAAGCAAGAGCAGGATATTTATGGAGAAGCTTTAGAGTCGCACAGAAAAACATGTGCAGTTAACTGGCTGACAGCATGAAACCAATCTGAGTGGGCAGTGCAAGTGTGGGCAACTATGGCGTTACAGAGCCATTTTGACAATATAAAACCACAATTTTAGAATAACATATTCACCAATTAAAGGAATATTTCAACATTTGGGCAAATTTTCCCTTTTTGCTGTCGCACCACAAGATCATTTTGCATTCAGCTTTGTGACTTACTTTGCCTTTAGCACAAAGACTGCAAGTAGATCAAGTAAATCTATTATTTTTAGCATTCCCTCTTGGCTCAGTACATCACTTTACTTTTTCCATTGAAGATTTTCTTCTTGTGTTTTTGTGGCGTTCACACGAGGCTCATTGTTTTTACTTCCAATTCCAATGTAAAAAAAAGTCCTATTAGTATTACCCCAACAGAAACAAAATACACCAAAGCATCAAATCAATCGAGTGGTTAAAAAAAAAAGAAAGAAAGAAAACAAAAATGACTCAGAATGATACTGACATGATACTGACAGGTTTCTGTTAAAAATAACAGAAACTATTGATCATCTCAAGTATTCATTTCTAACCGCTAACCAAAATGATAAAAATAGAGCGAGAAGCATTCTGATAGAAAGTTGGTGAGCGAACCCAGGTGTGCCTCTTGTTGTATCACCGCATTTTTTTTAAGCATGCATAAGCACGCTTCCATACGTGTGTGTGTGTGTGTGTGTGTGTGTGCGTGTGTATGTGTCAGAACGCTTGCATACGGGCTCCTCCAGATGCAAACACCTATGCCACACTCAGCCTCCAACTCCTCCACTAATAAACTCCAATATTAGTTACAGCCTCTAAACTCAGGAATGTGGCACTTTAACTCTTTCCTGCCCGTACAGGCTGCACTCGGCAGCCCTCCCAGCCCAAGGCCCACCAGCAGACTCACTCAAGCATGAGATGCTGGCTGTGCGTGCATGTACGGGGCATGTCCTACATGAGCAGACATATATGCGGCTGCTCGATAGTGAGGTGGCCTCTATCCCCGCGGGGCCTGAACAGGCAAACACAAGAGCAACAGGAGGGTGTTTCCTGTAAACACCTTAGTGTTACCGTGCAGGTGTCTTGCAGGAGGCAGCCCGACACAAGCTTTTGTGCGCATACAGGTGCTAGTCAGACAATGTGCGCATTCTGCTGCTTGTGTTCCACGAAAGAGGGGTGGCTTGTCGTCACGATGTACAACAAAGTGTTGTTTTCCTAAGTGTTTGAATCCATGTCTGACAACAAAGTCGAGACAAATTCTTTGTCAAAGTAATTCCATTTCAACTAGAATGTTTGCTTTTAATCAACGGTTTTCCAGGCTCTGTTGTACTGTAAGACATTTATTACATACACAGCAACATTCAGTGTCTTCTAGTCTTACATTAAGTAGTTTGTGGTCAACCAATCACATCATTTTTCTCCAAGCTACATCATTTTGTCAGTTGATGAAGATGAGAGACCCAAGTGGCGACTGATGTGATTTACAGCATAACCTCAGAATATGAAAGCATTAGACTCACTTCCTGCAGTACAGCAGTTTGAACTCAGTCGACCAGATAGCAGCACTACTGCCTTATACATTTACTGGTGGCTGCTTTGGCATAACTGTGGGCACGGATCTTAGGCGGTAGAAAAAACATGCATGTATCATCTGTTCCATCACTCATAGGCTTCTGACCTGATATTTTCAAGCTTTGATTTGGGTTCGCTGCTTTCCCCCGTCATCTTCGTGAAGCCAGCCAAAAGCCACAAAATCCAAACAAGTGGCAGCTGAGTGTGATGAGGTCGAAGCTGCTGCAGCCCAAGCAAGTATAGCATCAGACTGGATTCTCTTTAAACTTTAAATGTCCTTAATGGAACAATTATTCTGAAAATCACTACCAAGACACATTTTGTGTGAAGAAATTCAATAAATCTGTGTTTGAAAGGGATGTTTTGAAGTCAGCATAATTGGATATCTGAGGAACTGCAGCTTGAGGCAGTTTTTATAGTAGATTATTTATTATAGATTTCATATTCTATAGAGTTGTGTGAGCGCATCAACACAAGAGAGACATTTGCATGCAAGCTTATATCTACGCAAGTGCAAGATTTATGTGCATTTGTATAAGAAATGTTTGTTTAACTACTACACTGGACTTTATGTTTTTGTGCACAAGTGTGTGTGTCTGCATGTGTAAGACAATCAGGGGCAGTAGCCTCCTTAATGAGGTCATTAATCCGCAGACGAGCCACGCAGGCAACAGATGCGGCTGCAGGCAGCTTCTCTGAGAACTGCACAGGTGGGAGGGAGAAGCTGGGCCTTGAGAGGTGGGGGGAAGTTTGGAAAATGTAGAGACAAACGAAGGAAATATTACAGGGGATATACATTAGATATGTCCTACAGGTTCTCGGTGGAGAAGAAACAACATAAACCCATATAATGTACAGACAATAGCGGCACTATGGGGAATTTGATCTGCGAAAGGTCAAATAGAAATTGCGTGTCACTTTTTTCCCTGCTTGTTTACACGCGTGCATCTGTCTTTCTCAGAAGCGAACAAGCAAATTTGCTTCACCGTAAAAGCATGAAACAGGCAGTACGTGCATGTTAAACGCCATTTCTTGCTGACATTCTCCAAGTCAACTAACTCCACCGTCAGGACAGGCAGAAGAAGGATGCTCCAGGCCCTTCTGCAGCAGGAAGAGTCACATTATGATTCAGCTTTCACTCCCTCAGAGGTGCCAGCCAATCTGTGGGTTGGTGGCAGTGTGAATCAGGAGTGTTGCAACTCCCACTCCCACACTTTGAGACTGATAATGTGTCTTTTGGATTTCAGGTAAGTGTGACTATCAAGGCTCTGTGAAAATGCAAGCACATTTAAGAAAAATACCAAAATACTCAGTTTAAATGAATGTGCCTATAGTGATATGGAGAGACACAAAGGAATATTTGTGCCTGTGCCCTTTTATCTTTTTCTTCAAAAATCTCCCCTCAGAATTTACTGTTTGACACGATTATCCAAACATACTGTAACTGCAGTAACTTCAGGGGTTTCTGCTCTGTAACTGAAGCCATGCTTTAATTCAGCAAGTGAATAAACAATGTCCCTACAGAGATCAATAGGGCTTTGTTATTGTAATATTAGAGCTAGAATTACCATCATTTATGTAAGCAATCACATTTAGACTTTAGGAGCATGTTCATGCTCTAAGGAGCACAGTGTGCATGTATGTGTGGTTAGCGGTCCTATTTAGGTGTCAGGTGGATTGAATGTGTCCTTTAGAGCAGGCTAACGGTGTTAAACTGCAGGGCTGCAGCAGGGCAAGCTGCAAGAGCATGACTGATCTATTGAGAGGAGCATCAGTGTGAATGCAGTCGTGGCTCCAATCAATATTGCCTTATTTGTTTGTGTGCACGCAAGTGTAAAATTGTGTGTTGTCGCTCTCTGTCTCTCTTTCAAGTTGTGTAAGTTAGGGCCTCACATTTAGGGAGCGACCGTGAAGGGCCGAGAGCAACGAGGGGTGGAATGGAGAGATAGTTGGCATTTCAATCCCACAGAGAGGCAAGTGAGGAGGGTATTCATAGAATGATCTTGCCTTCATTCACAAATACAAAAGCCACTTGCTCTTTCCAAGGTGACAAAGAGGCCAGCTCATTCTTTTGCATTTACCTGCTTAGCATCGGGATCGTGTTCCTCTGGTTTTATTCAGTCACCACTATCAAGTGGCCTCTCCTGTGCCTCTTCAAGACCGAAGCTTTGAATGAGGATGAGCAGTCAGGGTGTTATAGCTGCTGCCAGGGGAACCTTTAGTTTTGCATCTGGTGAGAGGAGAACCCTTTCCACATCACAGGTCCCAACCCAGAACACTAGGTAGGGTGGCCAAGAGAGACAACAGACAAGCTTAACTAAAGGCTTTCTTGCGGCCACTCTTCAACCATAAATTGGATTAGTGCAAACACACATTACACACATGAATTTGTGCTGCATGACACTATTTTCTCTCATTTACTGTAACACCAACCCAGGGCTTCAATTAAGTCTTCCCGAATGTGGAGAATTTCAAGGACTTAAATGAATTCTTTGCTTTTGCCTGAGGCCCGTGTCTAACAGAGACTCATTCCTTGTAAGTAACATGAATTCACATGTTCAGATGAGGTAATTTAAAACAATGGCCTTTTCACAGTTGCTGCACACTAGCATGAGGCACTGTTTTCCAGGACAAACTCAATTATTGATCACAGAAATATGATTTGTTACAATACACTTATCATTACTGTGCAAACTGTAGCACACACACCAGCAAGCATAAGTTATTCCGAATGTTCAGCAACGAGATAATCTTCATTGTAACCTTCACTTAAAACAGTTAACAATACTTTGACTTAGTTCTTGTTTTGTTGTGTTTTGCTTTTCTCTGAATGCTTTATCGCAAAGCTCACCTGAAGTAGCGACACAGCTTTTCACTTTATCTTTACAACACTGTTGAAGATTTAATTATGCTCGACGGACTTCAATTCATATAAACTTGGACTTGTGCATACGTTTTTATCACAATGTATGAATGAACTCGGGGTAGAATCACCTCAGTGTCACTGTCTACTGCATTGCCACATAGACAATGTAAACACACAAAGTGACAAAGTGCTGTGTACTCTCATCTGAAATGTAAGACACAAATTCTTCCCCAGGGCTGCAGGGTGGCACAGTTGGTTAGCACTGTTGCCTCACAGCTAGAAGGTCGCCGGTTCGCGTCCCAGTGGGGGCACCGGGATCTTTCTGCGTGGAGTTTGCATGTTCTCCCCGTGCAGCGTGGGTTCTCTCCGGGTTCTCCGGCTTCCTCCCACACAGTCCAAAAACATGTTGAGGTTAATTGGTGATTCTAAATTGTCCGTAGGTGTGAATGTGAGTGTAGCCCTGTGATAGACTGGTGACCTGTCCAGGGTGTCCCCTGCCTTCGCCCTAAGTTGGCCACCCCGCGACTCTCGTGAGGATCAAGCGGTGTATAGATCATGGATGAATGGATGGGTTCAGCCAACTGATTTTACAGAATTTAAAATGACACTAAATTACACTGGTAAATGAAATTGATCCAACCCAGGTAAACTAAGCTGATCCAAAAGAATTGCTTATTGCTGAAAGAAAACCATTTAATTTGAGTGTAAACAAAAGATATCCTGATTAATTTAGGAATGATTGTCCAGTTTCCGAGGCAGCAAAGAACCTCAAAATCATGGTGTCTATTCTATTGCGCTTCATCTTTAGGATCACATTTTAATATCTGCATACAACATACTTTTACACTATAAATTAGGCTGCACATTTTCTGGACAATTCCATCTTTCATTAGTCCATAAAATATTTTCCTCGGAGCATTGTGGAGTGTCAGTGTGCTCTTTGGCAAACTTCAGGCATGCAGTACTAATTTCTTGCTGTCCAGGTGCTTCCTCCAATGCCATGCCATAAACACTATGTGACATGTAGCCATGCAGGAGGATTGGCACATGGAAGACTCAGGAACTGAGACGTTAACCAGATCCAATGGTTCCTTTACTCTGGGCTCCTATTTTACCTCATTGAGCAGTCTGCATTGCGCCGTTGTCATAATAGCTGAGCGACCACTTCAAGGGAGAGTAGACACAGTAGTAAATCCTCTCCATTTATGGTCAATCTAACTGCGGACTGATGAACATATAAACTCTTTGAGGTTGCTTTGTAACCCTTTCTAGTTTAATGCAAATCATCAATTCTTAATTATGTGTCTTCTCAGATCTCTTTTTTGTGAGGCGTGTTTCACATTAACTGATGATTCTTCTGCATAGCAAATGCCAAATGTTGGAGTTTTTTATTTTTATTTTTTAAACCAAGTGGCTCCTGCTCACACCTCAGATCATATTTCTAATTGACTGGACTCCAGCTTTGCTAACTCCTGATTCTGCATTAGCTTTTGTTAATGTCATTAGCCTCGGGGCCAATACACATTTTTAAACTTATACTGTGAACGTTTGAACGATAAATTCAATATGGACAAGATAAATACAAAGATTTGTGTGTTATTAATTATTTATTTTATTGCATTACTACTAGTCATTTTCCAATGGGCATGTTTTAGACACTGAGACAAAACAATGACCTCTAATCTTTACAATTATTTACATATTTTTTTAGGATCAATCACTGAAATGACCCTTTTAAATTACAATAAAAGATGGCCAGTGACTCAGTTATTCAGAAATTCTACATTTACATTTTATTTATATCTCCCACAAACACATTCATACCAAGAAGACCACTACTGTGGTAGATGTGCTACCCAGATGACAGCCCCATTATGTGAAAGGCTCAGTGCTGTAGAGCACAAGACAGTCAAAGGTAGCATCCTGTCAGTCAGTCAGTGTTGCAGTGAGATGCCAGGGCTGGGAAATGACAGTTGGTGAACTCTGGAAAAGACATGCTGAAACCTGAACCGGGCCCCCAGGAGAGCAGCTTGCAGGAGAAAAAAAACAGGTGCCCTGAATGAGGCGCCACTGACCGTGGTCTAGGGGGTGACTATCACCCCCAATCCTCATTATGCAATGTCACTGGGCTCATGAGCCAGTGGCCCCTCAGGAATAGCCATGAGCTGTCAGGACACAGTGTTCTGATGAAATAACACCATCTTAGCAACTCTGTGAACTCCAGTGCCAACACAGTGGCATTGACTAACCTTTTCAGAATTTTAAAGCATTTCAAGGCCACGGTTTCTATGTATTGTCAAAACAGGATGTGCTGCCACGGAAGCTCATTTTACCACATTAACTAAACACAACCTATATTCAAGCAGAAATACCAGCAAACAGCAGTCCAACAGGCCAAGGTGGCACAACAATGTGCTGTCAGCCACCCAGTTGTTTTCAAGCACCTGATGGAGAAAAAAGGCCAAATGTCAAGGCTGGGAACACACAGAGGGGATCTCCCTGACCTGTGCCTCGTGGCCTCTCACCTCGTCCACGTCACAGTAATACAAACAGCACACAACCTTACTAAAACATTTAGTGGCTATGAGAGAACTATTTCTGAGAATGATGAGGACCATCTATTATTGGCGTAGTGGTTTGACCTTGCACCTGTTCGGTGTGGCATTAATGGAATGGGGGGTAGTTGTTCATATGAGCGCCTGCCTCTGCACCCCTGTGCCTTTCTCTTATATATTTATATTTTTTTAAGTGCACTCATGTGTTGCAGTGTGTTTTTAAATGCATGTGCAAGGTTTTCAGTGCCTCCTTACTTACTCGCATGTGTGGTCTTGTGAGTGAAATTTGTGTGTGTACTGTATGTGTGTGGTGCTCCCCTATCGGTAAAGCTTCACCCCCCCCACAGGGACAATGCAATCAAACGTCACCACAGGAACCTGATATAATGATCGCTGTGGAGTGTGCTAATTAACACTGAATAGAGCTCATAAGCGCGGTCCCTTTGCCAACAAATCAGCCGACAGCACAGCATACAGGCATTTGTCAATGAGCTGAGCAGTGACAGGGTCACACACTCGGCACAAAATCCAGCTCTTTCCAGAGAAAGCGCACTGGCACCTACAGACACATGTGCAGCAAATTGAAAATACATGCTCCCTTATTATGGGTGTAAACAGCATGACAAGGCACAAGACTTTGAGGGAATCATGTCCTTATTCAAGTGCCCTTAGGCTGTTTTCACTCCCTGCTGCAGTAAACAGTATCATTATTTATATCACCATTGCCTATGAGGGTGTGTGTGCATACACTGAGGAAGCACAATACTAGCTGTTAGCAGCACACAAATTCAAACACACACTCGTACACAACCGCTGGTCTCCTTTGAGATGTCAGCGATCTGCTCACGGTTTGGTGGAGCCATTGTTCAGAAGGGCTCATATTCTTTAACGGGGGGCCTTTTGTTGTTGTAAACAGCATGAATTTTTAATCCAGCCCAAGATTCTGGGCTGGTAATGAATGTGTCTCGGCAGCCAGCTTCTCTGGGGAGGGAGGCCCCTGGCTCCTGTTGCTAAGTTTCAGCAATGCCTAAGTTCTGGAGGAATCGGCCTGTTACGCCCCACCAATCTAGTGCATACACAAACACACACACACACACACACACACACACACACTTATAAATACGGGCATGTGGGCACACATATGTACACACAACTGCTGTCGTGTACATACACTGATAGTTATTTGGGCACACAATCACTACTTGTGTGAATACACAACACCCTTTAACCACATATAGACAGAACTTGAACTTGTGAGGACAAATGTACTTTGTATATCCTATACAGTAGAAAACTTAGTCAAGTGAAAAAAATACATGTGCACATACAGGGCTGCAAACGCTTGCAAAAATATACACAAAACCTCACTCGCTCAGCTATTCACACAGGGATGGCAACATTTTTCAATTAACTCACTCTCTTTCTATTAAGTCTCTTCCTCTTTGGCCAAGCTGATTTGAGGAGAGGTTCTATGTCCTCCCTTTTCCAGCTTGCTTTTTTTCTCCTCAGAGGATCCATATCTTCGATTCTGCAGCAGAGGCTGTCACTCATTTTATTAGTCTAAAGCTTGCTCGTTCAATAGTGTCAATTCCAAGCCTCAGACATTGACCTGAAGGAGTTCCTGCTCAACACCCAGCCCTAAATCAACTGCTTCCTCCACAAGAAATGTTTCTCCATCATCATTTTCAGCATCCTCATTTTACTGACAGTAATCAACAGACGCCCTGAAACTCATCCCAAACAGCTTTCCTCTGACCCCACAGCCCTCACTCAAAGACTAAGGCATGTACCTAGTTGCATCTTCCAGTGAAGTTGAAGACATGCTTAGATTGTGCATACAAACAGTGTGCAAGTTTTGACAAAAGCATGAACATAGTTAAAAGCTAAAGATCTACAATGGAGTTTCTCATTTATGTCTTACTCTATTCCTGAAACATTAACCAAGTCTAAGAGTTTAGAGAGACACAGTAGTTGTGTGATCTTCTGTCTCAAAATAGACCTGCTCCCTCTGGAGCCTCTCCTGTCATAGAGAAAAGCTTCAATAAAACTGAGAGATGTATACTATATGTCAAAGGGTTAAATCAAAGTGTTGCTTTTTTAAGTAAAAAAGCTGTGGAATTCTCTCCCGTCCTCGTTTTTTTTTCTGTCTTCCCCTCCCAAAGCGATTAAATTGCTGATTGATTTTTGTATCTCAGCTCGATTCCTTGCCCCTCGCTCTCCGTCTCTCGCCATTGATCCTCACAAGGCTGCTGACTCCAAAGTCAGAGGACCCATCCTCTCTGGCCTCCGGAAATGAACTTGTTAGATGGGCTGTGCGATTTATTGCTCATGAGGCCGGGGTGTCTCTGTGTGAATGTGTGAGAGTCTATAGGGGCTGAATGTGTGAGTGTGTGAGCCAACGCTGCTTTCACAGGGTTTGGAATTTATTGCATGTCTGCATTTCTCTGCGCACGAGTGCATGTGCGCGTCTCTGTGAGGCAGCAAAGTGCTGAATTTATACTAGTGTGAATGCATATGTATGGATATTATTCATGGTCGACAATGTTACATCTTATGCTAATAGTTGTTTTCTGATTTTAATAAATCTTCGGTGTCATAAATCTTGTTTTTTATGTAAAGTTTAGTGTCCTGCTTAACTTTCTAACATTCTGCTAGATTTTGTATAGCAGGCTGGGTAGCGGTTTACCATCCAATATACAGAATTATGAATCATGTTGAGATTTTGTTTGGCAGTTTTCTGCTGAGCTAGGATCTTGAGAGCTCTTCCTCGTATTCCTAGGTGTACTGCTCGCTGATCTGCCCCATCTACCTGCCTGTGGCGTCAGACACAGCCCTGTCCTCTACTGCAGCCTCCACTGACATATTGATTGGGTTCCATTTAAAAGCCCTGTTCTCCCACCGTTATTTACTCCAATAGTAAATCTTTACAATGCCGTAAAAGACTGTTTTACACACTTGGGTTATACAATCTCCCTGCTGCAGGAGCCAGACAGGCGTGTGTCAGGCAAGGAGAGGAGAGGAGAGGAGGCTCAACTCCTCATCTTTCCCTTGAGGCAGATGCAGTGCAACAGCACCAGAAAGGGCCTTGGCACTACTTTAAAGGATGCTCCGAGAGAATGAGCTGCCTGCTCTCCCTCAACTTCATTCTCCTCTCTCCAGTGTGCTTTGGCACTTCTCCATCCTTTTGTTTTAAGCTGCTGATTTTTTTTGTACTTGGTACTATGGCATTAACTTAGAGAGAAGTGCCAGGTAGTGTTAATAGTTTGTAGTTCCGCAGAACGTCTTCTTGCATAACCAGACCACAAATCAAAGTGGTGTCTTACATTGTCCAACTAAACTAGGGCCTTTTGTGTGACGGGAAATATTTTAATGACGACGATGCTTAATTTGAGCGTCTGCCACAGCTAATAAGTATGGACATGATAAGCTATCGACAAACAGCACAGCATGAAAAGATGTAATTATTAGTATCCATTAGAACACACGTGCCAGGTACAGTGAAAAAGGTGTGCACAAGCCTCGACTCATGAATTCGACAGGTCACTCTGCATCAATGTAAATCATTCAGCTTGGATATAGCTGAGGTCTTTATTTCATTAGAGGACATATGCTGCGCTTGTTCCCACAGCCTGTCTTCATTGCCTACCCCAGGCCTTCAGCCTTGCCCAGGCACAGTCTAGTCCACATGGCCAAGTCACACCAGCAGTAATAATTACTTAATTTAGGAGCAGGGAGGCGGGCCATGCTTGGCGTTTATTGGTGTTGATGCCGAGCAGACTTCAAAAAGCCACTAGGCCCATAATTTATCTCTCTCCGTGGACCCTGAGTGTTTCAGGAACAGAGTGAGGAAGACATAGAGAGTAAATGAGTGTGAGAGAGGGGAAGAGAGAGAGTGTATGTCTTTCAGTGGGTGTTTAATACTGCTTGGCTGTTGACTTTGGTGTACTTATTCTTTGATGTCAGTAACACGATCATCAAGGATCTTTTCCCTAACCCCCTGCAGTAGTTTTGCACCAGCAGCGGCACATTCCCCCTCACAAACTCATCTAAGTTGAACTTGGCTATCCAAATCATCTGCTGCTGGTAGCGCTCACATGGGATACCCAAGCTGAAAGTGTACACTCGAGAAAAGAAAAAAAAAAAAAAAAAAAGATCATTTGGAATAAACAATAAATAATTCAGCAGAGTGGTTAAATAAGTAATAGTGTGATATCTATTTCTTTGGTGGCGCTATTGCCTTGCTTTACTTATTAATGGGCTTAATAGACACCATGTCTTGCCATGAAGAGCAAAGTCTAAAAAGCCTATGGTGAGTCTCTTGAACTTAGTCCTTAAGGGAAAGAGAAAGTTATGGCTACGTTCATCTCGTCTGTCTCTCCATATGCCTTTTTGTGTGTCTCTGTGAAGTGGTGAGACATAGAGCACAGTCTAGACTTTTTTATTTTGTGGGGGATATGTGGGGTAAGGGTCAAGGAGTGACATGAGCCAGCTGTGGAATCCTGATCACAGCGGCTCCCCCAATTCTTTCCCTCCTTCACTTCACACACATACAACCATACTCCCATCCCCAGATCTCCAGTAATAACCATGAGATGCTCCAAAAATACCCTCCCCCACCGCATCCAGATGAGGATATCCGCCCTTCTCTAGGGAGATAGAATGTCTCTCTCCATATCTGGCAACCATGACCACAAATTAAGTCAGGGCTTCTGTGAAATATTCCCTTCGTGTGGCTCTGGGTTTAAAGGCACCCAGAAGGATAACAGAAACTTCTCAGACTTGAAATAAGCATATGTGTGAACACTTTTCAATTCACAATTAGGTAAGATACAACAGCCTTCTGGAGCTCTCTCTAACTAGAGGGCTTACTGTCTCTGAGCCACCCAGCTTTGACTCACAAAGTCGGGATAAGAACATTGGGATGAATCCAGTTCACCACACAGTATACCTCTAAGCTGAGCAGATATAAGTAAAACGCTGTTACTGTAGCCGCAGTTATGCAGCTCATGACGTTTACTGTATCATGTTTTGTTTATTAATACTTCATTACATCGAGCAAATTGACAACTAATTCATTCAAAGTTAGCACCAAACCACAAAAAGTGACTCTACCGCTACCACCTCTGTTAACGGGGGCCCCTTCCTGTAATTCCTGGGTTAATAAAGGTGGAACGATGCAACTGGCAGTGAACGGAGGTGGGTGGCCTTAATGGTGTGTTGTTCAAGTGTTGACACCTTCTAATATGCTCACAAATGTGTGCTTTAGTGCCCAGTCAACAACTTGCTAATATATGGCTACAACACACTCTGCTGCAGAGGAAGATTGAGGCAGTGGAGGTGTGGAGCAGAGCTGAGGAGTGTAAGCGTTTTAGCAGATATGGACAAGAACACGCCGTCATCCTGAAACATAGCTGGCTGCAACCAGAGGCTGTAAATCAAGGAGCGCCAGAATTTCAACACCGGCTACAGTGTGACCATGCACCTGCACGTACTCTGCAGTCTGTCACTGCAACACTGCAGTATTCTGTCAAAATAAACACTACAAATACCTATACACAAAAATATATTAGGTATTAATTATTGCCACTTCTCCACTCACTGCAAACTGCTACTGCAATTTGTGGACAAAAACCTGTCTGTGCACGCAGGTAAGTGCGCACATGCAAGGACACACATTCCCTTTACTTTTGAGATTGGTGAAGAAAGGACAAAAAAACACACACACACACACACACAGCCAGGTCTGCCCCCTCTGGCCTGTAGCCGTTGGAGAAGAGGATGCCTCTCGCCTCCCATTTCCCTTGGTCCACAGGAGGCCCATCTCCACACAACCACTGACCCATCTGTCCCGCATGGCTAACTGGGCTCCTGTGTATTCACCACAGCACAGAAACAGTGAGGGGAAGGAGGGGCGAGGGGGGCCTACAACATCTGGGAACCATCAAGCCAAAAGAGCCTTAGATCCTGAGATTCCAGTCTCCGACCCCTCTCCTCTTCTCACCCCCATCCCTCCTGCCTCCTCTCATTCCCTCCACCACCACCTTTCCTCTCCATCTGTCTCCCTCCTTCTCCTTCTCCTCTCCTCTACCCCCCCCTCCTCCTCTTCCTCTCCTCCTCTCGTCCCGGCTGCCCATCATTTCCATGTCTCTTCGGCAGTGGGCCTAATCCAAACAGATTGTCTAACTGTTTCAAAAACATACTCCCTTTCTCAGCCCCCTCTGCTCCCCCTCTCTGTCCTGCGTTCATCCCCGGGAACAGACACTCTCTTTCATAGCGGAGGAGGTGCTGGTGTCAGTCTGGCCTAGGTTAGCAGGTTACTGCTCCACAGAACCATTTCAGGAGGAATGAGCAAGGCAGGCCCCAAAGCACTTTGACAGATCCCCATTTAATACTCAATCCTGACACATTACACGCCATCCAACCTCTCCTCTCCCTCCACCTCCCCCCCGAAGCCTGTGTAGGAATGACTACAGCTGGCCACATAAGCATACTGTGTGTGTGGCTCAAAGCCCATTGTTTCAGGCATATTGTCCAACTCTGCCACCCTATTCCAGAGGCTTGCGCTAGGCCAGGGAGATTCTTTGGTGGGGGGGGCTGGGGGAACCCCAGTAGGGTGCTTGGGAGCAGAGAGGCATCCCAGGAGACCACCAGGCCTCCCACTGGGTAGCCTGCCTACATCAGAGGCTCCCCCTGACACTGCCTGCCGAACTCCTGCATACTGTGTTTTGTTTAGAAGGAAGCCCTGTCCCTATTTACCATAATTGAATTAAAAGGATTAACATGGTTCCAGTGTTGCTCACATCTGTGTTCTCTATGATTCCACCTCTTTCCCTGTGTCTTGAGTTCTTGAGGGAGGGGGACTGGAGATTTGTAGCTACTTAGAAAATGTTTCCTGTGAGATAAATGCAAGATTTTACATAATTAAAACCCATTTTACAATGTGTAAAAAAAGATCATGCTATTAAAATCCAAGTGAAAATTGTTCTTTACACTCAGATTAAAGACAAAATAGCATATAGGGGATGCTGTGAAAATCTGGTGGACCTAGCAGGAGGATTCTCTGTGTTGATTTTAGCTCGCTCATGTTGCTGCTATTCCAATTGGATTGTGACTGAGGGTCATAAGAGCAGTGGCCTGCAGATCAGAGGCTGGATTAATTGTTGACACTCTCCCAGTCCAAACAGAACCCTCACTACCCCCATTACACACACACATACTCACACACACCCTCCCAACTACATTGAGGCCCTGACAGACACTTTGATTTATGTCTAGCCACCAACAAAAAAAGAGAACAAAATCAATTGGCTATTACCGCACTTAGCACTGGGCTGTCACCACCTGGGAGTAGGGTGTTGAAAATAAAAGACAGAGTCCATACAACACTTCCATACCACTCCATATACTCATTCCCAGAGGGGAGACACAGATCAGTGCTCAATCTCCATATACACAGTCTCCAAACTGACTGTCTGTAACACTTGCGCTCTGGGGCAGCGGTAGCCCAGAGGTCAGAGGAGCTGGCTTGAGACTGAAGTGTCGATGGTTGGAATTGCCAGACAGGCTGGAAAACTGTGGGTGGAGAAAGCAACAACCACTGCCACAACACCCCTGAGCAAGGTTCCAGCTTCCATCTGGCCAACAGAAGTGTACTGTGGTTGTACTGGGAGGTTTGCAGGTCTGACTGCTTGTAACTCTGTCAATATAAAGTACAGTGCTGGTGAAACACATCAGATGCTGCACTACATAAATGATTTACACTGATTACTGGTTGTGAGTAAACTTAATCGGAGACATGCACCACCCCCATGTAATCTGTTTGCACACTTTGACCCCAACCCACCTCATCTGCTTGAGCTTCTCTTTTGTTTCTTTCACTCTGTCATATGTTTTGAACAGTCTGAAATCATAAATACACCCACTGAAGGCACCAAAAGTGGGATACTCTTTTGCAAATCCATCCTATTCCCTGACACAGTATAAAACTGTTAATGGTGACTGGATTGGCTGAGACATTCTCTCTTTACTGTTACTGTACCCCTTCACCTTCCCCTGACCCCCATGTCCTACGCTCAAAATTGTCCAGCTGTATTTAGGTCTTTTTATTCCCAATGGAAGCTATTCCACGCATGTATCATGCAAGCAATAGAGGATTATTTTTGTGGTCAGACTTTAGGGGGTGGGGTGTAAGGATGTAGGGAGTTGCAGCATGGAAAGGGCAGGGACATATGATTTAAAGACCCATGACGCTGCAGGACTCAGAAAGAAAAATTTGACTGTGGAGTAACACAGACACAGTGAACGACTGCTGGAAATACAGATAGTGACTAGAAACAGGCAAAAAGGAGAAAAAGTAGGAAGGTAAAATCACACACCTATTGGGTTTCCCCTTACAGGGGTTGTGCCAAATGGAGTGCAGTTGTCAGTGAAATGGGCGACATTGCATCCCCCAACCCCACCTCCACCCTCCACCAACCCCCAGTCAGCTTATCCCTCACCAGCACAGGAACCATGTCTGACCCAACAACTGTGCGTCTGCCAAGTGGAATGCAGGACAGGGTCAGGAGCTGAGGCCTCATGGCCTCCAAGGGACTATTCTGAGAGCAGGAGCTCATCTCTGTTCTAACCCTATACTGGCGTCTTGTGACTGTGGTTAAAAATGGCCCTATGTGCTCACTGATTCTAAAACACAATCACTCTCTCGCTCCCTCTCATGTACATGCGCACGCGCACACGCACACACACACACACACACACACACACACACACACACACAGACATTCACAAGACATCGCTTGGGAGCTGCATAGTGGAAACTATTGGTTATGAAGCCACAGAAGCATCATGTGCTCCTTTGTTCTGTAAGTCAAGCTTATTTTACATTTCTGCAGTGTTAGAATTACCAAATATTCACTGTATTAAGCAGAATTTGGGGGAAAATATTATATTAACATATATGCTTGCAATCAAGCTCCATCAGAATATGTCCAGTGGTGTTTAGCTCGTTATACATTAGATCCACGTGGACACACCCACACTGCAGACATACAAGAGCAGTGTCACAGTCTCAAAAAAATGATGCTCAAACATGAGGTGTCGTTACAATGCGCAAATCACCTTCGTGTCCATCTGCAGTTCCAAGTTCCAGCCCGCTGACCATACGCTGTAATCACAGTGTATTTAGCTTTATCTTTAGAGAGCTGGCATGCGTGAGTCCTCTTTACGACACTGTAAACTTTAACTGCTTGGGTCTTAGTGCTTTAACTCCAGTCCAGCCACCCAAGGGAACCAGGGAGCTTATGGGATTGAATGGGAGAAAGTCACTATCGTCCATCTCGGCAGCAGCAGCAGGACGGCACACAGCCAGCTGTCCCGACACTGCCATGTAGCCATTGAGATAGAGTAATTTTAATGGCAGTGCAGCATGACAAAAAAACTGATACTCATAGATGTTGACACTGAGGTATATATACATGAATTTGTACATGCAATACTATGCCACAGAGAGTACTATGATCAAAACAAACACTTACTATTGTATTTTAATAGTCGTGGTGATTTCACCCCCACCCAATCTATGTATAAGGCATGTATAAAGAACATTTCTTAATTTGGTTTCTATTTAATTCAGTTTTTGAAACGTATGGATAAACTGATGTCCAATCCCCTAAACTGACAGCTTACTTCCTCTCAAGCTTCACTTGGCTTTTATCTCCAAATCTGCATGTGATGTAGAGGCTTCTTGCTGTTAAATCATCTATTTCATGAGTTGCTGGCACTATGAGGGGGGAAAAAAATCTCAAGGAGGCTATTAAAGCCTGGCTGTGTTAATGCAGCCACCCATTAAAAATCCCCATGGAGCTGATAAAGTGGACTCATACACTTTAAGCATCTGAACACATACCAAAAGGCTCACAGAAAAATATTAATCCACACATAAAAATATCCTATTACGGACACAGAGTTGTGTACACACATTATTTGCTTTATAAACATGTGACATCATATCAAATGGCATCACTCACCAATGCATGGGCATAAACAAAACCCAGAACAATGATGGAGTGCACATCCACTGGAGTTGTGCAACACAGACCCTGAGAGACACCTGTTGTGACGCTCAGATTGCCAAAGCCCCAAGATAGTCGGTCATCTTGGGTGCTCGCTCACGTGAGCTCCTGGGGGGTTGGGACAGAGCCGCCTTCTGGTGCAATACAAACAGGACTTTTATAGGCATGTTTACGAGCAGGTTGTCGTAGTCCCCCGTTTTAGGACAGGCTGGGCTGAGCTGGTCTGAGTTGAGCTAGGCAGGGGAGGCAGGCAAGGATTGATGGCAGGCAGGACAGCACAACCCTGTCTGGGCGTCTGGGTCATATACCATGGCCTCTGCTCTCTCTGGTTTCAGCTCAGGTTGCTGTTTCATGTGGGCTCTCCTACAGGGGGACACTAACTGTCAACATAGCTCCTCTGTGAATGGCATAGGTCAGTGCACACATGTGGTTGTAGGGTGTCTCGTTGGTGCTCACAATGGATCATGTAGAGAAAGCACCCCACTGTGAAAATGAACCCTATAAATAAGACTTAAACATGCTGCTCTTCAAAAATGTGATCCCAGTCAAACACAGTTGCTGCCTGGGTCAGTGTTACAATCACATTAAGGTTTTACATTTAAGGACAGGATGAACTTTTAGCCAAAGCGTAGTTGCTTTCTAAGCTTCTGCATTGTGTGGTATTACCACAACTGTGCTAAAGGCCAGATGAGGCCCTGACCCCGTGGGCCAAGGAATCATTATGGGCTCATAAAGGGCCCTGCGCCAAGCCTCCACTCAATAAGCCTGGATCCACATGGAGCCAATGCAGCTGATTAATTAGTCAAGCAATCAATGAGCTGCGCCTTCCATCCACTGATTTCCTCTAGTATTTTGCCCAGGTACTGCAGCAATTACTACACATGTACAAAACATGCACGCATGCACCCACAGGCACACACACATACATGCATGCAGGATGTAAGAAAGCATTCACACAGATTCACAAATACACACACGAGCCATCACACACTTGCCTACAAAATGATAATGAGATACAAAAACAAAGAAAAACACTTTGAATTGGGGATAAGAGGCGACGAAGGGAAAAAAAAGCTGTGGGAATAAGTAAGAAAGTTCTCACCTTCAAAGCAGTGAGAGCAGGCTGGCTGTCAGTCAGGAGAGGGAGGTGCCATTTGAAGGATCAGTCATCCTTGACAGTGCTGTCATGGAGAGCCTTAATTAGCCAGGATTACTTCCTCACTTAATGAAGCATGCGCTTCTTCGTCTCGGCCCGAATACCACTCTCCCCTCTCCCTATTTTCTTCCCTCAGGTTTTCTCCTCTGTCTATCTCCCTCACTCATTCTCTGCAGCTCTTCCCCGTTCTCAGTGCTTCTCTCCAGGCAGGCTGCTCAAATCGCTCTTCATATTGGAGACTTCTCACATCCTGTATCATAGATGCTCTGTCACTTCCACTAACCCTGGTGGGTGTGTATTCATTCCCGCTTCTACTTACTTTCCTTTCTTGCTCATGCACCCTCAGTTCTTGCTCAACTGCAGCTTACAGTTTTTCTCAATTAGTCCTCAATAACCACCTTCGAACCAGACCTTCTGCTTATTTGGTTGTATATTTGTTACTGGCAGGCCAACATAATCTTTAAAAAAGTTTTTGAATTAACTGTGTTGTCCTTTCAAAACCCACAATGCACTCATGACGCATGTAGAATGTTGTTATAATGAAAAATGACTGTTTGTCAAAGATTTTGCAGAAGGTGAAAAGACAATGTTAGCATCTTCTGTGAGAATTTAGCTCAAGATCTTTGTGTTTGTATTCTCTCTCCTATTTCTATACCACTGTTCATTGTTTTTCCTAACTAATAAAGCACAAATCCATTCAAACGTTTTACGCAGAAGAATAGTTGGGTAGGACAGTGAGGATGGGGTAGGAAGGGAGAGAAGAGTGGCTGGTGATATAGAGGATTGACTAATAAAGAAGTGAGAAGATGAGCAGAGTATGAAGAGGAGGAGGAGGAGGAGGAGGAGTGAAGGTGAGGTATAGGCTTGAAGGAGCAAGGAGAGCAATTTGCCGCCACAGCGCACACAATGTCCCCTCCATGCCTGTGGGCCATGTGAAGACTGCTCCTTCAATTACACTTCACACTGGTCAGGGAGCAAGAGAGACACGCAGACAGAGAAGGTAAGAGATGAAGAGGGAGACAGAGACAAATAGAGGCTCAGAGATCTCAAAGTATATGTTAGGGATACATTACAAAAAGGCAGAAAGGCTCAAACAATCATGGGTAAGTTAATATGTTTGCTGTTTAGTTGGTAAAGTACAGTTTTTATACACCTGCAAAGGTTTGAAGTATGTCACATAAGAGACCACTGTTCTCTGTTCCCTACCAACAAGAAACTATTTCATTTAGCCACGGCTGTGACATTTCCTAACCTTAAAAGTCAGGAAAAATAAAAATCCATCAATCTTTAATCATTCTGCTTGGGCAAGGTTTAGTTTGGGGGACCGGTAACTTTGGCAGGATCTCTGGTACTGCACTTCCATTAGGTTTGGGGACTTACACAAAACAGATTAGAGGCTAAAATATCCATTTAGTTACGATTATGGATCAGGCTCTTAAAACAAGAAAAAAGCCTACATTTCCAGCAATGCTCGGGGTGTGTCTTTCCCTTTCCTCACATGACTTTTCACTGAAAGTTTGTAATGTCACAGTTGGCTATAATGGCATCTTCTGCACTATTATTAAAAGGACATTATACAACTGACTTCACAGGATTAGTAGCACAAATTCAATCAAAAGTTACACTGAAGAAAATGTGTCTACCCATGATCGACTATGCCTCTTACAGCTTGTTCCGCAGGAGACAAAAGGGCTGGAGGTGAGTGAGACATCCAGTCCACATTGGACAGGACAACAGGCACAGAGGGACCTCCAGCGGGATGCTGTCAGCACAGCCAGATGATGTGATAGAGGGACCACAGTGTAGCAGCTAACATGGCTAAAAGATATGAAACCAACAGAGTGGCTGAGTGAGGGTGACAGGAGGGCATGTTCTAATATGGGCCACAGTCAAGATGGAGGCTCGCTCCCACTTCTACCACCCCCTCCTCAATACATCTCCTCTCAAACATGCCCACCAGGCATGGGCTGGCTGCTGGAGAGGAGGAGGAGGAGGAGGAAGAGGAGGGAAGGAGGGAGGGAGGTAGAGGGCTGCAGGGATTGAGGGATGGAGGTAGAGGTTTGGGAGTGTCGGGGCGGAGGGGAGAGGGGTGCCTGTATCAATCCGTCACAGGCTGACAGCTGACTCCTGTGCTCGCCATGGCCACGGGCAACTGACCAGAACCAGGCCAGAGCTAGCCAGCTGTTTGTGTGTGTGCATGTGTGTGTGTGTGTGTGTGTGTGTGTGTGTCTTTCAATTCTGCAACCCCCCCGATACACAGACACACACATATATACGTCTCATCTTCCATCCAGCAGTAGCCATATCCTTCTCACCATCTCTCTGCCTCTCTCGCTTTCCCTGCCTGTCCATGACATCTTACAAGTCAATCAATCAGTTTCAGCGAGCTGGCATGAGAGCACTGCATTTATACAGAGCACACCCTGCCTGTCATACTTGCTGAAGTATTTTTATTTAAACTGACCTTCAAACCAATCCACTTTTCTCCCTCTGTAACGCCTCAGGTATGTGCAACAACATAAGAGAGTCTTCAGAGAGAAAGGAATGGCAGAGAGCAACATCTGGTGTCTTTCAGTTCCACCCTCAGCAGCTTTCACCTGAGCTCCTGGTATTTGAAAACCTCTGTCTCTGGTATGCCCTCAGAAAATAAAACGATTGTTTCATCTGTATCCATTTGTATGTGTGTCGGCTCTTGTGCGTGCACCAAGGTTCACTCAACAAATGCTCAGATGCTTTTTGTAATACACTTTGCTGATGGATTGCTGCGGAATATAAAGCATTAATTAAACCTCAAGTGATAGACACTGTGTGAACCCACAAGAATATTGCTTGGGCGGTTTGTTGTCAGTATTGTATTACGCAATATCTTATCATTAATATATATATTATATAATGCAACTAGCAGCACAAACAGTGACAGTTTAATTAATCATAACCGTTTCTGTTGTCTGCAGCAATTAGTTGGAATTGTTCACCTTACTCCCACTTCCACTGAGATTCTTGAGCTCCATATGTTCCGGTGTTTGTTGGTGTTTATTCATATGTTTCTGTGTTTCTACGCTCTTTGCTCCAATTACACACACATGCACAGAAACACACTTGCTCCTTTCCTCAGCTCCACTTCGAATTTAGGAGGGCCCTGTGTCCCTCAAGTCTTGTTTTGCCCCCCCTTCATCCCCACCCATAACTTAACAACCTCTCACCCCCAACATCTCTACCCCCTCCCCATCGTACCCCCAGAAGTCTCCCCTCCACCGCCCCGCCACCCCACCCCAGCTTCTGACAGTACCTCAGCGGGAGAGCGCAGCCCTGATGGATGCCACAGATGGGCCTTTCCCTTGGAGCTCCCAGCCTCGGCGCAGTGTGTGCTCGGCAGGGTCAGAAGGCAGGCCTCCCCATGAAATGTATGTTGTAACAGGAAACAAAAGGGAGGGCCCCCCTGTCCCCACCAACAGCCACAGCACCCCCTTCAGCCTACTCTCCCATCCCCAAAACAGGGGGGAAAAGCTGTGGAGCTAGCCAGGAAGGGTGAAAAAGAGAGAAAGCGAGTGAGAGAGGGGTGCTGGCGGGTTAAAAGTCGGAGGGGGTTGGTGGGTCACTGAGAAGCGGGAGCAGACTTTAAGACGAAAACAAGGGAAGATGAGAGGGAAAATTTTCAGCTGGGGTGTCACATGGATGACTCTGCTCTCTCACAGGGCTTTGTCTTTTGCTCTTTGTTTCCATGTAATTGTGTCCCCACCGCTGTGCAAGCGCATAGCTTTCATGCTAATGCACACAAGTGTGTTTATAATTGGATGGCGGCTCAGAGTGTGTACATGTGTGTGTAGGCTGTATTGAGACATACGGTGGTTGCATTTCAGTTTACTGAATGGCATTGACAGACAAGCCCTCAAACTGCAACTCCTTCAGCAGAAAAGAGGAAAGTCTTCATGCTACAGGTATTTGCTTGGACAGAACCTGTAAAGGGTGACTAATGATATGAGAGTTCATTACAAATGGATACTGTGGATGCTTAAAATGGAATATATTATTGTAGACTGATGGATCCATATAGGTGGATATGTCGATGTACTGAAAGTTTTACACAACGTAAGTTTCTGTGGGTCAGTAAAAAAAACCTATTTAGAAAGGTAATAAGCCATTTTTTCTTGCAGTCCTTTATAATACAATCAGAATATCTGATTAAAACAAACAGTGTTAGCTGTCTCTTCAGTTTTTAGTGATAAACGTCTGTTGTCCTTTCTGTTGTGTTATGTACAACTTGCGGCGCTTCTGTTTTCTGTTTTTGTCTCTTTATGCCACATTTAAGCTGTCAACTTTCTCAGTTTGCTTGTGCTTTATTAATTAACCACATCTAAATGTTTCGTATGTGTTGTCAAAGTGGTGAGGATGTTCCCTTTCCACTGCCATGTTTCCTTTTTGGATTTGCAGTAAGTGAAGCTATCTCAGCAGCTGCTGTAGATATGTAGAGAGATACAAACATCCATACATAAATGGACCTCCCACCTTCTCTCTATCTCACACTGAGTGGGTGCATTGCGGTGTGTGTGCTTCTGTGTGTGTGTGTGTCTGCATTAAGTTGAGCTAAGCTGATCCTAGTTAGAATCCAGCCTGTTGGAGCTGAGAGTTGCACCAGGCAGCGTAGCCAGCCTCTGGCTATCCACTAAATTAAAGGCCTAATGCACAATCCTTCGTGCAGGCTGACAAACTAATGAAATGGAGAAGTGGGGGCCCCCGGGAGGATTGGCCGGCAGATGAAGACGCCTCCAATGAGGGATTCAACCCAGGAGCAACCTCCCCACCTTGTCTTTCCCATCCACGTCTCTCTATCCCTCTCTCGCTTTCTTGCTCATTCTCTCAGTTACTCTCTTTCTGTCTCTCACTTTCCCCTCGCTCTGCACAAAGCCAGGGATGTCAACAGCATGTCTAAGTGCGTGGGAAAGGTGCAATACAGTTCTGCAGTATGTAGCTTTATGTGTGTGCGTGCTGCGTGGAATTTTCAGTGTGTGTGTGTGTGTGTGCGCATGGCTATGTGACTCCAAAGAGACGGGGCGGTGAGGCAGGTTTTTTGGTAGACGCCTGTTCGTTACCAGCAAACATGATGGTCCCCGCAGAGGACTGAAAAGACTTAACCCACTAACCTTGGAAGAGGTGCTTTGTCTATAAATAACTTTAACCAATTAAAGCTGTTTTTCTGAGTTCTCCCCACTGAGCCCCGCACCTCGGAGTCCCTGACGACTCATCTCTTGAGCAGCTCAGCACAGGAGCCACCACCCTGTTAATTAGAGTTGCTATCATTCACCTGCCCCTGTCTTGCTACTTGGCCCCACTGTCACACACACACACACACACAATATATATATATATATATAAATGCAAAATGCCAGTGTTCGTCTGCAAAAGAAAAAAAAAATCTACTATACTACGTTATCCTAAGCAGAGGATTAGCCCTGAGGAGATGACTCAGTAATTTTAGCTATTTGCCTACTTGTTCGACATGGGTGTTTTATCAAAACTGTCAACAGCATGGTACATGCAGAAATTTAACATTAAAAGAGGAACGTGTCGCAAGTCACAAGTGGGGGGGGAGGCAGGAGGCAAGGGAGAGGGATTTCTACAGAGGGAAATGGGCTGAATTACACTTTAATTGCCATCGCTATTAATTAGAAGTCTTGGAAATCTGTTGCGGTTTGGGTCTCCCCCCCCCCTTCCCTCCCTCCAGTTTGTCGTCCTTATGAAGCTATCTATTAACATCTTAATTGCCGCCTGGTCGACTGTGTTGCGCTATGGCAGCTACAGTGAGTTAAACATACCCTCCCTGACATCCCGTTCTGAAAGCTGGCTGACTAGTTAGCTGGATGGCTGCCTGGCTAGCTGGTTCAGGGAATGCTTTTGACTGGATCATTAACACGAACAACAAAATATCCAATCAGCAGGCCCGCACGGCACAATGACCGTCAATTACTAAAATGAGTGTAATGTTTGAGACAGAGAAAAATAGTATCTATTAGCGGGCAAAACAGGGTAGCTAGAATGTCTCCTGTTTCTTTCATCCCTCTGCTCATGTGTTTGTCATTGTCATGGGTGTGAAATTGGTCAGTCAGACGCTGATGATGAAGTGGGTGAAATGTAATGAATTCTATCTAGCCTGTAAGTGGTTGAGCCTAGGGTTGATCAGAGGTTAACACCGCTTCACCCCTAAGACAGGTCCCATTAGCAATTATATTGGGTTAATGCTACAGTTTGTGCATTGTCTTACTAAAGTGTGTGCCACTCTGTGTGTGTGTGTGTGTGTGTGAGTACGTGATTAATGCATACGTATTTCAGAAGTATAGAGCTGGCTCTATGATTGAGTCTAAGCATGGAGAATGGCTCGCGTGTCATTGACACCCACAGACAGGCCACAGCCGGGAACTGTCAGTCAAACCTTATCTGTCTATCAGTGTCTACTAACCAGCCTGCAGTCAGAAGTGTTGTGCTAAATGGCATTTTTACACATTAATGCATTTGATTATACTGAGGGGCTGGACAGAGAGCTGTGGCACCTACACAATTCGCTCTTTCCCCCCCTTTGACAACATGCGCCACACCCCTGAACACACGCGACGCTAATAGCCCTGCCTTTGACATTTGAAGTAACATTATTATAGGGCTCATTTGGAGCACACAAGCCCCAGGCAGGAAGCTCTGTTCATCAGGTAGGCCGGGGCAGCTAGAGACTGGAGGGTCAGGTAGGGTAGGGGGCGTAAAGCGGGGAGGGGGCTGGAGGGGCGGTGGGTGTCAGAGCCTCTGGGTTTGACATTCACAGCACAACAGACAGCAGAGATGGATGCTGGGTAGCATTCCATCTATGCACGCATGACAGAGCCCCTCCCTGCACACAGCCGCATTCAATCCCACATGTGACCTTTCAAGAAAACTGGGGTCAACTTCAGGGATTTTTTTTTTTATCTTTTTTTTTTTTCACTATGCTCCTTTGGCTCTACCCTGGGTATGTCTTAAGAGTAGGAGCAGCAGGCAGGCTGTCTGGATTAGTGCCAAGCTGCACACTAACACTAGCAGATCTAAAAACTGGCAACAGGCTTGGTTTTGTAGATCAGGATCAAGGTAATCGCCTCGCTGTGGCTCCCTCTCCTTTGCCAGTCTTTAGCCTTTGGTCATGGGCGTGAATACATACTATACATGTGCGTGTTGTGTGGCTACACATGCTCTCAGAGTTAATGTGTATACTAATATGTGTCTGTGTGTGTGTTTTCTTGTGCAGGTGCATGTAGTGTGTGTGTTTGCGTACGTGCGTGTCTGTGTGTGTTTGTGTGTGCAGGTTAGATGGGGCTCACAGGGTCAAGAGATGCTGCAGGGCTCTGCTGACGGCTGCAGGAAACCAATCAACCTTGTCTGTGTATTCCACGACCCGTCGTTTTCTTAATGACCTGCCCTGACAGGCCTGCTGCAGCCCCAGCCAAACCTCCCTGCACCGCTCAATGGATGACCGGCCCCCATCAGCAACATGCTAATGACCCAAAGAGAGGGAGAAGGGGGGAGAGGGAAGAGATGAAGGAAAGAAAGAGGTGAGGAGGCACAGAGAAAGAAAAAAAAAGTGAACAAAAAGAAAAATAAAATGGTGGGGTCTGCAACAGAATAGATGGTTTCCGCTTCTATTAAAAAAAATGTAGGCTATTAAGACAGCAAGCAGGCAGAGAATACATGTTTACATGACCTATAGGTGTTATGACTGCTAATTATTGTAGAATAATGCAAAAATAATACAACAAAATACTATCCATCTTACCACATAAGTGAAGCTGCTCATTATTAACCCTGAAATGTATACATCAGGTTTTGTGATTCTTTTTGTTTTTCTGTCTTTAATTAATCCTCCCAAGTATTCCTCAACCTACACACAATGTCCATGTCAATTGATATAATGCAATTCCACAGATCTGCCATGAATTCTACTTTTATGCATGTATATTTTCAGTTTTGTTTTGCTGTCATAATGATAACAATTTCACATTATTTTTATTATTGAGGTCATCGTGGGTAGTGGTGGTATAGTGGACTGCATTACATTTAAAAGTGTTCCTAATATAATGCCTGTCTTGTGCATTACAAAGTATTAGAATCATGTTTAAATATCCGACTGTTTAGTACACCACTGAATTTACTGTGACCTCAAAAATAAACATTAAATCATCACCTTTTGACAATATCAACAAAAACTGAAAATGCAGATGTTTCATGAAAAAGTATGTTTTCTGACAGAACGGTTGTATTAAATTGCATCTGATTTCACATATAATCCTAATAATAATAATAATAATTGTCTTTAATACTGGACTCGTGTCAAAATACACTTTTTTTTTTTTAAATGTTCAAAATGTGTCAGCTTGTTAGCAACCTCAGCTATGTAATATAACAATACAGCTTTTGAAAGCAAAATTACAGAGATTGCATCTACAGTACTATTATTTTCTCACTGTTAGAGTTCCTAAACACAGATGCAACAAAACAGAAATACAGTAATTTACAATATGCACAATGAAGGACACAGTCACGTGTGTGTTTATCCATATTTAGTCTAACGCCTTGATTATACTCTCTTGCAGATGTACAAACAGACAGCTGCAGACGCCACGAGTGCGTAGGTGTTGTTATTATACTACTTTCTCGTGTGCTTGAAGATCTTTTATAGAACTTTGCTCAATATATGTACACTAGATTGGTGTCTGTGTATTCTGTGCATGCACGGCCCCACCCTATGTGTTGCTGTTGCCAATTTCATGGTGTCCGTGTGCGCATCCACATGGGAGTATAATCAAGGCAAGTGTGTTCAAGGACTTAGCATACACATCAAGCCAATATTTTAGCAGTAACAAGGCCTGTCACTTTGCTACTTTGAGCCAAGTTTCACATTTATAAAAATGGTAGACTAGAGGACATACATTTTCCATCCAGATTTTGGCAAAGAAAGTAGCAAAAATTTGATGATATGTTTACGGGTTTCACTTTTTGTTCCACACGTAATTTCAGAGAGGTCAGGCGTTTCTATCCTAGTTAAGTGACAGGTAGGCATTCTTTTCATAACATTTTGCTGTGAAGGAACCAAGGTCAATTTGCCAGCGATCTTCATCAAAGCCCATAATTAAAAGGAAGCTGCTTTCCTTTCATTTACTGCCATATTCACTGCTGTATACGCTTACAGGTATTTATTTATTTTTATTTTTTTAATTAACGCCTTTCTTGATGCTGCCTGGATGTCAGTGTCACCCACCAGCGTTAAAACGTGAAGCCATTTGAGCAAACCATCTTCTCTACATTTTTAACCATTCTAATCAGCGCATCTACTAATAGCACGGAGAGAAAGCATCATGTATGTGAACCTTGCCACAGTCCTATTGTAAATGTAATTATAGCAGAGCTCAGAGCACTCACTGTGACACTGTGTGTTAACATCAAGGTCTTAAGCGTAATATTACCACAGCCCGAGCTTTTCAAAATGTTTACATTTTCAATTAAAAATTATCAATCTATGCAGCATATTTGAATTTAGTCTCTGACACAATTAACTAAATACGAGGATATGATTCAATGCAGCCTCTCTCAGACTGGACTCCTGCCTGTAAGACTGTTTTCTGAAACGCAATCATATAAGCTTTCCATACTGTTAATCACAAAACTGCCACAATATTTACTGAACCCTGAATAAATGCATTCCTTAATGTGATTAATCTAGCAGAGGCCCAGCTAACCAAGCTTATACCGAACATCTGAGCTTTCTTTCCTCCAATTTTACTTGGTTTCTGATTACATGTTGTATCCCTTCTGACAAGACTGGGTCATCTAATAAAGATCACAATATAGTACATTCCTAAACTCAGTTTTAACTGCAGAGAGGTGAGATATTGAACAATTACTCCATGTGTTGTTGTAGTTTGTCTGGGGAAGTCTTTGTATCAGCTCAATTCACTATACTCTGCCATCGAGGTGTTTCTGAGTTTTGTCAAGTAAGCTAATTTGTTGTGAGCTGTGCAATTACACAAAATGCCAGCAAAATGTGTTGCTACAGGTTCAGAGCTTTTCACAAGCCCTGATGATTACTATTTATACTGTACAAATCTTGCATAAGGACAACTGGCATCTCACACCATCTGAACACACATACTAAGGACACAACATGGAATCAGCTACTGTATTTCCACACTAAAACTGTAACTGAGAGGACAACGGTTAGAGATTAGTATTATGAAATGTTTAAGACTTTATGACACAGGCAGATTACAATGCAGCTATCATACAGAAATAAAATGTTCATACTGTGTGCAGTTCTTCTTTTTACTGTATTTTACACAAGAGGTGGTTTATAACAAAAATAGCCCAGCTATGCAAAAACACTCAGGGCTGCGTTGATGTGAACACGCACAAATGAAGACGTTCTGTCGGAGTATTAGAACCAAAGCATCAGTAAACTGTACAGTAGTTTATAATAATATGAAACAGGATTTTTACCAGTCTGTGACATTACCAGTGTACATAATTACAGAACAAACAGTGTTTACCTTTGAAAGAATTCAGCAGTAAATGAAAATTAGTCTTTCTAAAGAACAGCAAAACTCAAGCCAGGTTAAGTTGTTTTGCTGGATGACACTTTTCCTCTACCTCTCTGTACTGGCACCATCGCTGTATCAACAGGGTGCCCTCATTCAAATGTATAAGGTATTCTTTCTGTGCAGTGCTTATGCCTGTATGAATTAAGAATCGATTGATAATTTTCAGTGCATACCAACACCAATTATTGGTGATCAAGACAATCTGATGACCAATATTTGGAACCAATATACAGTTGAAACCAGAAGTTTACATACACTGTATAAAAAGACACATAACCTTTTGTTTCCTCACTGTCTTACATTAAATCACACTAAACTTTTCCTGATTAAGGTCAGTTGGCATTACCAAAATCATTTTTATTTGCTAAACACCAGAATGATGAGAGAGAGATTTTTTTGGAGAATTTTTTATTACTTTCTCGAAAGTCAGACGTTTACATCCATCTCCTTAGTATTTGGTAGCATTGCCTTTAAACTGTATGACTTGGGTCAAACATTTTGGATATCCGTCCACAAGCTATACACAATAGTTTGCTGCTATTCTGGCCCATTCCTCCTGACAGAACTGGTGTAACTGAGTCAGGTTTGTTGGCCGCCTTGCTCCACACGCCTTTTCAGCTCTGCCCACAAATTCTCTACAGGATTGAGATCAGGGCTTTGTGATGGCTTCTCCAAAACATTGGCTTTGTTGTCCTGAAGCCACTTTATAACTAATTTAGCGGTATGCTTCGGGTCATTGTCCATTTGGAAGACCCATTTGCCCCCAAGATGTAACTTCCTGGCTGATGTCTTGACATGTTGCTTCAATATTTCCACATAATCTTCTTTCCTCATGATGCCATCTAGTTTGTGAAGTCCACCAGTCCCTCTTGCAGTAAAACACCTCCACAACATGATGCTGCCACCTCCGTACTTCACAGTTGGGATGGTGTTCTCAGGCTTGCAAGTTTCCCCCTTCTTCCTCCAAATGTAACGATGGTCGTTATGGCCAAACACTTCTGTCTCTGCTCGAGAGCCATGTCTGTTGGTTCAACCAGGTTGCTAAACTGAATTTTCTTCAGTGATGTTACAGATACTCCACATAGCCACAAGCCTGACAGCCTAGTGTCGTCAGCAAAATAAGTTCCAGCGGCACTGACACCAACAAGTGAATTGATGGGGCATTTTCAGGGTAACGGAATAACTGGGCACGCTTGTGGAACATTGTGGTGTTTATTACAACTTCAGCAATGTCTCCTACACACCTTCAGATCCGCTAAATCACTAAGTGAGCTAGCAGGTATGCGTGTCTGACTGGTTATCACTTTTGATGTGTCACAACTGTGGGTTGGACATAGCTGAAACTGAAAGTGAGCGCAGACACAGAGCCAAATTTAATTTATTTTAATTGGTAATACGTTCATAAAAAATAACAATACCATTACTTGGAACAACGCCGAATATCGACCTCCATTAGCTGCTGGGCTGACAATCTGTTATCCCTCATGTAAATGAGTCCAAAGGAGCAGGGGAAAGATTCTGTGTATGACCAACCTGTTCTCATAATTAGGGCATCAAGTACTGCCATTTTGTCAAACCTCTGACATCTGAGAGATGCACACAAAGCGTCCTTTGGCCTTGGTGCCACTTGTGTCAATATTTGACAGGATAGACATATACTTTCAGCGTAGAGAGTAGCCTGTGCATTCACATGTGACACGAAGGGATCCCAACAAATTGGCCATATGTAGCAGTCAGGAAACAGAATGGGTTCGAACAACTTATTTTTAGCTACAGGGTTATTATGCTGGCCGGTTTTATATTTTTATAAGTTTCCTTTGTTTGGTTTATTTTATAGTCTGGTTTTGTTTCATTTTAAAGTGGCAGCCTAACATTTTATAACAAGTATTAACGTAATAATAATGCATACATTTTTGTGTTATTACTTTTACCTGCTTGTCTGTGCTAGACTTAGTGTTGCAGTGAAACTCACCTATTCTCCACCACTCCATCTGTCCAGGCATCAATCAAGCCAACCACCATACCAACCATGCTGGTGTTCATTTCTCCACTTTCCATACCTGCTCTGTGCTGCTGTCTGGTCATTAAGGTCATTGACCTGAAATCTGATAGCAGTCAATGAGCTAACCAAATGAGCCACCTAATATCTGAATCCTGCTCCAAGCACAGACACTCTCAATAATGCTGTGTACATTAACAGCATTAACACAGAGAGGAGGAGTGAGGGCAGCAGGGGGGAGAGAGGGAGAGAGAACAAGGGGGAGAGAGAGGCGGCAAAACTGGGGATGAAAGAAAATGAGAAAACCTTATCTATCATTGAACACTGTGATTTTTTTTTCTTCCTGTTGTACGAGACACGGCTGCACATGCAATTCATCATCTTTTATTTAGAGGATGTACGAAGGCCCATAAAGCCTAGTAAGATGAAATATGTCTCTTGAATAAATTGCGAATATTCTGTGTTTTCTCTCTGTGTTAGAACTGTATTTCAATCCCTGTCATTGTGATGCTGCCAGAATCCCCTGGCAGGCACAGGGAGGTTTGGGACTTTTAAGCTGTTTGTTTCATCTCAGGTATTAACCCCAATTTTATACCTACGCAGTGAGATAATCATGGTTTCAAGCTGTTAGTGTTTTCTTCACTCACCAAATCTGCACACTTTTAATCCCTGGAAACTAATTAAGATTTATATAATTATCATTTTCGCCAGTTTAGTTTAGTCTGTGTGTGTGTGTGTGTGTGTGTGTGTGTGTGTGTGTGTGTGTGTGTGTGTGTGTGTGTGTGTGTGTGTGTGTGTGTGTGTGTGTGTGTGAGTTTGAAAGAAAGAGAGACAAGCCATGAGAAGAAATTGGAGAGAAGGATGTGGAAGCCCAACGTCCTTAAGAGGAAAGTGAATGAAGGTAGAGTGTTAGACAAGGCTCCCATTATGTGTGCTGGGAGGCATCATGCTGCTACAGTGCTTTGAGTGGGCACTGACTGACCACCCTCCTGAACCCCCTCACCACACACACACACACACACACACACACCGACACACACACAGTCAGACCCTGGAAATACTTCACATTCCTTCCACCTCTCTGACTGCTTTACAGCCAAGGAGAGATAACAAAGGAATGGGCAGGCATTGAATACCAGGCTGCAGTGTGGATTCAGAAACCTTTTTTTTTGTCTTATTGAAACCACTGGACACCACACCTTATCTTGCCCATCCCACACAGAGATGTCTGACTGCTCTGCTAATGAGATGGAGTGCACTGTACATGTGAATGAGCCACCAGCCCGGCTCACCTGTTAATCCCATTGAAGTGAAACCTCATCCTACTGTCTGAGCAGCGCGTTGGCTCGTCCTCGTAGCTGGGCCCCGTCTCATACCCTGGCCGACTCCAGCCCCACCACTCTCCCCTGGGATGAGGTTTTCTCTTTCTCTCAGGCTCAGGTTGCCAGCTCAGGTATCCTGAATTCCCTGGGTCTCTCGCGTCTCGTTTCACCTCCTGTAACATGCCTCCTTTCCTTTTGCCATGCTCAGGTCATCTATACTATTCACCCCCCTGAGTCTTCATCAGGATGACAAAGAGGGATGGCTAACAGATGCAGTGCAACTCATTCACTTGAATGTTTTGGTCCACTGATGCACAATCAAGATCAAATAGATGATATTGCTTGAACAGGAGACAGCAGATTGATTTCCAGGCCCAGTTCATTACAGTGTAAGGGTAGAGCTTCACAGTCAAGTGATGTTCCGGCTGAAGTCTCTCAAACCCTCAGCTGTATGCTGGCCAGAAAACAGGAGCGCGTAAGCTGGAAGTGCGTTTCCCACTAAGACTGGCAGGTGGAAATATACTGTGATTCAACCATCACTACAAAGCTCAAACTGTCTCTAATTCTCTCTTCATGCTCTTGCCTCCCCAAGACATGTGTAGTCTTCCCAGTCACCACCGAAACAAAATTATAAAGTGCCTCTTTTATACAACACCATGTAATTTATCTTCGTTCAGTGACTCTATAGTTTTTCAAAATGTGCCTTTGTCTGATTAAATGATTAAACTAGTATTCAATTATTTTTAGTGCATTCTGTAACATCATGCAGGCTCATCTACACTGCCGAGCCTGTTACTTTAACATGAACCTTTCCCTGACTGAGGAATCACACTTACTGCTCTGGAGCAGCCTTAACCTGCCCGTAACTTCAACAATGAATCAAAGCTTTCAATACTAACAAATGAGCGATCGCTTTCAGCAGGTGCTGGCGATCTTTATGTGCAGACACTCTGATGACAGTCGACTATGAGGGACAGCGTGAACAGCCATCCCAGTGTTGGACAAATACCGGCAGACACAGATGCAGATGAGGACAAGCTGCAATAGAAAAAAGAAGTATGTGGTCACATTTTGGCCCCAGTAAGCACGATACAGAAAAGAAAAGAGAGCTATAGGCGCAAATACTGAATGAAAAAGTTGCAGCTCCGAAGGGAGACAGTTTTTGGAAACTGTGTTTGTTTCACCATCTTAAACACAACAATGTGATGGAATAAGCGGTTCTAGAAAAAGGGTAGCAGTTCATTACACAGGTGTTTGCTAGTGCTACTCCATATACTACAACTGGAAAGCACTTTTGGTAGGAAATGCAAAGGTTGCAGAATTTAACCCTCTAAAGCTCAAGCAGTTTCTGGGTGTTTTTGCTCCTGACACATTCATTGTGGGTTTATTTTTCCTGCACCTCTATAGAAACAGAACAACTATTGCTGGAAGTAGAGAAAATTCAAAAATGTTGTCAATGCAGTCTGGCACTGTTATAAATCACAGAAAAGGAACAAAGAAAAGCATAATTTCTTTGATGGTTTTAAAGAAATGGCCACAGATATTTACCTGATAATATTTTTACAACCTTTTGCAAATTAGAATGTTTTCACACTGTGTACATCAACTCTAGAAATATATTTCACCGTGCTGAATGTATCTTCCAAAAACCTGCTGACAACTTGTCCCTCTGTTCAGTGTTCTTGAAGCATGCTGTATTTATTTCACTGAAGAACTATGTTTTATTTTCCTCTCGTCCTCTCTTGTCATTTCGTCTTCGCTCAGTGTAAACACAGCCTGCAGTTGAGCCGAAAAGTCTCTGAACTTTTGTCACATAACTGTTGCTTGCAGATGAGTTAGAAAGGGTTCCTCAGTTGTGCTTGGTGAAAGATGTTTTGTCTTTACAGAAGTGCAAGCAAACTTTTTATTTTTGGCTTTTTTTAAATTTATTTGAGACATGTAGAAAAAAAGTGATTTTGATGAAATGTTACAGTTTGAAGATTAGATTGGGTTAACTTTCCTGATGCAACTACACATGAGTAGTTTAGGACCTAGGGCCACAGAAAAGATGAAAATCAAGCAATTGTTTCTGTTTTTACAGTTTCTGGCTATTATAAATGGTGTAATTTGGGGGATTTTTCAAAAAACATATGGCTTTTAGACTGGGGCTTTGGGGTGTACAGAGTTAAAGTATTTAACTTTTCATTTTGTTAAGTTACAGGAGATCCGAAAAAGTCCTGTAGTTTTACTTTTTCATTTCAACAAATGCAGCAAATGTCTGTGAACCAGAGAATATAAGATAAAAATGTTACTAGAGTATAGATTTTTCCGTAAGAAAAAAATGTGTTCTGGGTGACCCCATAGCCGAGCGGTTCGAGCGAATACCACATAGGCGCAAATACCGGCAGCGGTGAGCCTCTAGTTCAATCCCTGGCAGACTGGACCTTTGTCACTCCCCTGCTCCCTCTCCCATATTTCATGTCTATTTTCACGACCTCTGTTAAATAAAGGCTATGAAATGTCCCCCCAAAAAGTTTTTTTTTTTTAATGTGTGTTGTGATTATTGAATGCTGATTTTTTTTTTCTTTTTTAAATTTCTGTTTATTGCATAGTGTACCTTAGTTGTGTACCTTAAAGATATATATGCAAATATATGTATAAATATATGAGCGTATATGTATCAGTTATTCGTGATGTTGGTTTGATGTGACATAGCAACACCCTACTGAAACTGTCATTCATTCATCTTTAGTACATCCCAGATTTTTGGTGTAACATGCTATACTTCTGTCTCAGTAACCACAGCCTATATCTAAACTTCTACTCATCAAGAAGTCTGCACCCAGGCTACGTACAAAATTCAATAAAAGAATCCATATCAATTTTAGCATCCCTTCACTGGTTAACTGTGCTTTTAAGGAATAGATCTCAACATTTGAATGATTTAAAGCATGTAAGTGGGTTGGTTCCTACTCATGCCTCATACATGCTAACCTCTTACGAGGCCAAATGCAGCCTAATCGTGTGTTCAGACTACCAGTGAAAAGGCAGCTGGCTTTAAGTGATTTTCAATGGAAGCCAGCAAACACGAAGCTACAACTGACGCCCAGTTTGTCGCTCTTTGACAAGTGTTGGGCGTTACCAATCAAAGTTGAGCTGGCTTCAGTTTTTTTTTTTTTCAGTGCTCCGATGACGCAGTAAAGCATCAATCAGTCTTAAGTTTTTGTCTCACCTCTTCCACTTTCTGTCACTCTAACCACAATTTGCTGTTCTTCTCTGTATGAAAAATGGAAGAAAACTTCTTCGTGCTGTTCCCAGCGCTGTTTAAGCCTGTCCTTTTTTCTTTCTTTTTTTTACCGCAACATTAACAATGTCAGCAAGTGCTTGAGTAACACTTCAATGGTGACTCAGCAACAATAAGGCAGGCCACGCTTGGCTGTTTTCTGACTTTGTCGCTCATTGTGTGAACATATTACAAGATTCTCAGGCAGGGATGACCTGCCAGGAAAGAACAGGCAGACTCTGTTTCAGCTCTGTTTCTTCTTTCAAGTCTCTCGTAACGTTTTAAAACTGCACTCCCATGTCTTCATAGTAAATATTAAGCTGAACTGAAGTAAAACGCAAACAATTTGCAGAGTTCTTGCCAAGGGGTTTTGTGGGTTTTATATAATTGTTGTTTTTTGGGTTGTTTTTTTTTTTACTCATGATAAACTGAGCACAGAGCAGGACAAAAAGTAATCTTTGGCTGACCTGAAACGTAATATATGCATATGCAGAACTGGCAATGAGAGGCGGACGCTGCTTAATTTAAAAGAATCACAAGCCAGAAGGTTTATCACAACAATATGGCATTCAAAAGAAATGATGCAAAGGAAAAAACATGTACATACTGTACCATAGCATACACTGTATGTGGTTTCAAACCAAGGCCATAGATACTGCAAACACTTTCTTTGTGTACATGAAAATGTCATTTCCCAGCATTATTCATGACCTCGACCTCAAAAGATTGGAGGAGACAGACAGAAAGGAGGAGTCACTCAGATTTGGGTGAATTTTGGAGGCATATGAAGAAACTGGGAGGGGTTAGCGCATTGGGTGGGGGCTGAGCTGTGAGCCCAGCAGGAGGCCGTGTCCCCCTGGGAAAGAGTTTCCAAGCATGGCACACCCCGGGGCAAGACAGGCAGACGGTGCCCCATAGGGTTAACATGATGGTAACCTTGGCCGGCATCAGCCTTGCCTCCTCTCATTGCCACATCCTTGCAGAGATGCCAGACCTTTGGGTGGGGTGGGACTGTTTTATGGAAGACAGTGGGTGGGCAGTGTGGCGCGAACGTGTTCCAGTGGTAATCCCAAATGGCACAGGAAAAGCCCCAGGTAGTGTTTTAGGAGAGCAGTGGCGGCTCTGTGTCATGACAAGCCGGGGCTAATGTGTCAGCTGGGTGTTTCCCCAAATCAGCCTCGTACTCCACCAGGACAGCCCTCAAACGAAATGGACTGCTGAAGATGACATATGCTGAAGGCAGAGACTGACTATGTGTGCTTGTGTAATGTGTAATTTATGTCACTTCACACACACACACACTTTTTTTTTCCCTCATAAACATACACATGTATTCATGAAGGTGTGTGTGTGTAAGCATCTGCCTGCCTGTCGGAACATGTTTGAGTGTATACAGCACACGTGTATGACTGAGCCTGTGTACGGTGTGGACTCAAACCGGCGGTGGTGGGGGTCTTATTGATGTTGATGCAGTCCAGACATCTTTATTTAAAGCTGATGTGGTTAAAGTAGCCTCTTAAGCCGCCCTTTCCACGCTTCTGTGGTCTAAGCCAGTGTGAAGAGGTGTGCTAATCGCTCTGCCATGTCTGTGTGCAAGACGAGCGGGAGAGTTCCCCGTAGCCCGGCAATTTGATCACAGCTGATTAGAGACGCACCTTCTGCCCACAAGGCAAACAGGTAGAGGGCAGATTACTGCTGTAAAGTATATGAGAATAGAGCATTAGTTATTAGCTCAAAGGCAACAAAGTATTTTAGAAGGTACCTTGAAGTGGCAATCGGAGCCATGCATGGAGCTACAGTTTGGATCTTGACTGTGGCGAACAGGAGAGTGAGGAAGGTTGACTGTAACAGCAGCAGCAGCAGCAGCAGAAGCAGATCCTTCCCTTGCTCTCCTGTTCCTCTCCTGACAGAGCTGCTGCTGATCGCGCTGCCTCAGGCCTGTTGTGGCTGGATGCTGCCGTCCAAGCCTACATGTCAGTGTGAGACAGGCTCTCTCTGACCTCTCTAGCGCTGGGGGCCTTCCAGCCCCAAGGAGGGGCCCCCCGCTCCATCACATCCCTTCCAATTACTGACATCCTGCCGCCTTTGAACACACAGGAATCATAGTGAAGAATAGCAGAGGTCAGACTGCAGATGGAGAGGGGTGGAAACTGCAGGGTCTAAGTAAGAGGGAAAGAAAGAGAAAAGGGGGGAAGAAGAGTGAAAAGCTATTTGTGTCATTGATGCCTCTGTAGCCCCTCCACCAACCCTCCATCCTTTTCAAGGCTTATGACTGAACCCTAATCAGGAGCAACTGTTTCAACAACAAAGACGGAGGGGCGGTGAGAGTTAAAAATGGCCTTCCAATCTGTTAAAACAGAGAAAACAAAGCACAAACATCCCTGGAAAAGACCAGTTTGGGTCAGTTTAAATCTGGAAAACATCCACCATGTTGGAAGACAAAAGACAGAGGAATATTTCCATTTTTCTTTTCTCCCACTTACTATTTGAAAAGACACTAATCACAGCAGCTTTTAAGCATACCAGAGAGTAGGTTTCCTGCTATTTCTAAGGTATGAAATGACATTTTACAGAGGAAAACTTTTAGAGTGAGGGACATACACAGTAAATAAGCAGCTATGGGAATGACATGAAACGCAAGCTGGGACTGGCTGCAGCTCAGTCAGTGTGTTTCATAGCTGAAGTCACTGTTAAACGAATGACTGTTCTCAGGGAATAGCAGGATCCGGGGAGGGGGGGGGGGGGGGGGGGGGGGGGGGGGGGGGGTGGCTGGGTCGGAGGGGGCTGGTTGCATGTTTGTGCATGTGTGCATGTAGGCTGTGGCTGTCCTATAACAAATGGCATATGAGATTGGTTGGTGCGCCTGGCAAGGGCCCAGTGCCCTTAAACCCAAATTAGCCTTTCCAAACCCATATCCCTCTGGCACAATGAAAAATCCCACACATACATATAAGCCCACACACTCACAAATACAAACACACACTCACATGCGTAGACACACACACAGAAAAACCACCAATGACCTCACTCTCCCAAACTGTGGTGAACACTGCCAGGCCAGAAATCCCTCTAAGGCCTCCCTTTCAGACTGTAAGCACTGTGCTGCTGAGTAGCCATATCAAGGGTCATTATAGGGTCAGAATGGGCCGCTATTAGATTCCAGCAATCCCTGCAATTCAAGCATAAAAAATGCGCATCACATTTGTGGTAATAGCATTACATCAAACAACTTTTGACGTGTTCACTGTAGTGTGGAAAGTATAAAAATAGCTTCCCTTTTGAAATAAACCTACCTTACCATTTACACTTTTTTTGTATTTTCGCCTAAGCAAAGGAGTTTTGTGTGCTCTCAATTTCACTGCGATTCAGGATGTGTGTGTGAATGAGTGAGAGTGTGTGTGTGTGTGTGTGTGTGTGTGTGTGTGTGTGTGTGAAAGTGGAGTTTAAAGGGTGTTGAAAACTATTAGCCTGCTGCGGAGAGGCACTGTGCAGAGAATGAGTGATGAATTATTGAAGTGGCTCTCTGGTGTGAATGAAGTGTTGAAAATGTCCATTGCCATGGAACACTCTGACGTTCCTGCACAAGTCTTTCAATAGTGTGTGTTAAAATGCATGCGCCGGTTCAGACGACCACAGTTCCACGCCTATTTCTTTGAAAACGTTCAAAAAAAAAAAATACAGAAAAGTAGGTGGGGCCTGTTTCCCTATTTTTATTAATCTGCAATCCTTCTCTTCCTGTCAAAACATTGCACCTCTTTCTCTCACTGTTCTTATTTTTCCTTTTCTTGCTCCTCCAATAGGATCCTCCGAATTTTCTCTTGTTACAGCACATCCAGTGATCAGTCACTGTGATTCCGCTCTTTCAAGTCTTCCCTGTTTCAAAGAGCCGTTGCCGTTGGGGGTAGAGCGAACAGGAATCTGAACCAATGCTTCTCGACAGCAGGGCCGCACCTGCATGTTACACCCCAATAGCACCGGTGGAGAAGGATAGGAGGGGAAGCAAAAGAGAAAGAGGAGGAGGAGGAGGGCTCTCAAACACACATCACATGAAAGTCACCTCACTCCAACCGGGAGAAATCACGGGTCCTGACGGAAAGGTAACAGCCGGCCGCAGGCACTTGGTGAGTTGCTAGGAGACAGGGAAGCACTGTATGGGCGATGGAGTGAGTGGATGGCTGGTGTATTAGCTCAGAAGGAGCTCGCTGACACATACAGACACACTGACAACATACAGCAAAACACAAACAAACTGAAACATGAAGAAACAAGGCATAAAACAGATATAGAAATATAACACGACTGCATGAAAGGACAGAGAAAAATAGTTGCCAACTGGTTTATATTCCTAATTTTGCACAACGTAAAGACAGTTTTGCATGCTAACATGTAGAATTAGTTTAAACTGACAACATATATTATCCTAAACATACTGAAGGTGAACTCAAAGTGTTGATCAGCACTGTCCTAAGAGCTGCATGGATGCACACATACAGTCAGTTGTCTTTCCAGTGCTACAGCGTTTTATGGTTGTGGGTAATAAGATGGCTGCTTGCCTCTCTCCTTGACCCATTGCTGAACCTGCCACAGTTGACACGACTACACTAGAGAGATGGGAGATGACAAGAGCCAAGTAACTACACCTGACTGTGTTCAGTCAACAAGAAAACTACAGCTCCTGACTCATTCAACCTCCTAATTTCAGTCTCTCTAGAAGTCTTCCCTCTCCATCCCACGTATTGGTCCCTATGAGGAGAGCAACCAGGGCATTATGCACCGCCTGATGTGTTTCCAGTGATTTAGGTCCCTCACTATGTGGTGAGAGATGCTCTGTGGAATGAGCCAGCCTGCCCACAGATAGGGGTCTTGGATGGAGCAGTGGGGAGGCTAACTCGCCTTATCTAAAGTATTTGGAGGGGAGGACATAGACGCCTTCTCTTCCATTATATCATTATGTAAACACAGGGCTGTGCCACAGGTTGACAGGCTGTATTTTATAAATCGGCAGAGAACAAGGCTGTGTTGATTATGGTGTGCTTACATCATTGTGAGAAATCAATCTGTTTAATTGGTCAGCTTTTGTCAAATATATTAGATTAAGACCTGTATAGACCATTATATTGAAGAGTGTAAATGAATAAGCTTTCAGCTGTTAAGAGTCAGGGCTTGTTGTTGTGATTTATTGTGCTTACTAAACATGTTTTCCCTCACTTGAACACTGAGGCTGATGAGAGAAGAAAAGATAAGGGGAAAAAAGGTGTAAGGGCCGGCGCAACTCATCTTCAAAGTGGTTTATTTTATGATTGCAGTCATAATGATACAAGATCTACTGAATGTGGCAACACTGGATGAACTTCATAGAAAGGCTTAAAAAAGATTTTTAAAAGTCTATTGTGCAATGCTGCAAAAGGGACTATCACCTGTGTTTGACACATATATCTACTCCACCTGTTTTGCATATGATCTTTTTTTTTTTCCAACAAAGCAGGCTGGGTTTATCTTCCCCTCCACTGTTTTTAAGTCACTTTGAGCATTTTAGCATTCATGGCAAGCCACAGCAAGGCACAATAACAAGTGGTCTATTCAAATTAAATCAGTAATGGCATTGTCCATATTTCAGGCAGGTCATGCATTTTTATTTATTCAAAGAATGAAGACAGGTCGGTTCCTCTCACAATTATCTCTTTTCATTTAAAGAATGAATGTGCATGTCAGGGCTTCTTTTACTCTCTTTCTTTCTATTCTAAGGTTCTCCCATCCTCACTGCCCCCGCCATCACTGGGCGACAGTAGAGGTCGTTAGTGGAAGAGGGATGATGCCAAACTTGACTGGAGTCGAGCCTTATCTCTATTCTTTACACTCTCGCTTTTGTTTCAAGGGCTTTGTTTACACACGCCCCATTAATCACCTTCTGCCTTCCCACAATCCCACAGCATTTAAAGTGGGTGCTCGTCTTGGGGACAATGTGCAGCACAGGTGCCAGTGTAAATCTCTCTTTCTTCTCCTCTTAAGGAAGGGAATGAAGATTCCCAGAACTCTGATCACCTTCCCCTCTCCGGTTTCTCTATTCTCTCTTCTTTACTCTGCCCTTGGCCTTGATCACTATCTCGACATATCACTCCAACTTGGCCCCGGAGAGTTCTGATTATCAAACAGTCAAGCGCCACACTCCTGGGCACGAGTCTATCTGGCCCCACCAATGCCACCCCTCGCTGTTTAATCCAGTCCCAGCAGCTGACTGACACTGCCCTCATGTCTTGACAGCCAAATGTGAACGTATGCAGACTGGATGTTGTTGAGCAAACATTAATCACACCACAGGAAGCCACAGGCAGAAAGGAAGATGGAGGACAGAGGAGAAACCACCCACCAAAGGCTCCAAGGACTGCAGGGTCACCTCTGGAAAGACACCTCTCTCTAAAGTGCCATAAACCCCAAATGGTATGCAGACACTTCTCATCTGCCGCACAGTATGATGGAAGCCACAACACTGTTGCCCATGGTATACAGCATCCACAATTTCTTCCTTGTCCTTTAAGGTATGGGAATAAGAGATACCGCACTCCCGGCATTCATCCATGCAATGACTTTGACACTCTGAATATCAATGAATGTGTGAAAATAGGTGAAAAACAGGAGGCTATGTTACACTATAATGAGGATAGAACATGTGAAAATGGGTGAATTATTTTTCTGCATGTGCTTCTCTGCAGATACATGGCTGCATTTGAATACTGGTCTTAGAGAGTATATGTGCAGTGCATGTATGGGAGCTTACTGGGAGCGCTTTAATGCATAGCCCTGTTTAATTGCATAGTCAATGCATTCATCATTCAGAATGCAGAGCCTGGCTAAAATGAATTGAATTATCTGGCGGGGAGAACAAAGAGATGTACATTGAGTTTGTGCGTAATTTATTGTTGCAGAGTGAAGCGAGCGGAGAGCAAGAGAGGCTGGGAGAATTAGAGGCAAAGAGGGAAGACAGAGAGACCTGGAGGAGGACAGGAGGGGGAAAAAAAAGAGAGAGAAGAGTGGAAGGAGAGAGGCAGACACAAAAAGATGAAGGAGGAAAGGGAAGATAGAGAGGTCTGGGGGAGGAGGGAAGAGAGGCATGGAGTGAGAGAGTGAGAGAAATGAGTAGGAGAGAGGAGATAGGGAGGCCAAGACGAGTGGAGGGAGGAGGAGGGGGGGACAGGAAGACAGGGAGGATGAGGAAGGAGAAGGATAATAGTGAAGCCTGGAAGGATGAAGAGGAGGGGGAGAGATGGAGGGAATGAGAAAGAGAGACAGATAGGGAGGAGAGGGAAGCTTGTGTGCAGAGCCAGAGATAGACCAGAGACGGACCTGACACCTCCCTCCAGATTCCTAAGGGGATAAAACACAAGCAACGTGTGTGCATGTGTGTGTCCATTTCTACATGCCTGCACTAGTATGGAATGTGACAACAGACGTTTCTGGGAGATTTTTCGTGTTGTTATACATGTAAATGTTGAATGGGGTGAACACCTGGACGTACACACCTACACAACCACCTAAATTACATCACCCCGCATCCATGGTCCCTCTCACTCAACACACACACACACAGACACAAATTTACTCTGCCAAGTCTCCATCTCTCTCTGTTGACTGTGAAGTAATTGCAGTAAGTATTGAAGAGAAAGCTTGTGGAGCTCGAGGTGGGGGAGGGGGGAAGGGGTGCTGAGGAAAATCTATTTCCCAATACTATCTAACTGCAGCTTTCCTCCAAAGGACTTGCATTCCTGGTACTGGCTGTGTCCCATTGATTCCTTACCAACATCATCTGAAAATCTATGAGCATAAAGGGCAGCTCCGCAAAGTACAAAGCACATAAGTGCACATCATGTTCTATACAGTCGCTGTAGGAGGAAACTCTCACTTTCACCTTCCCTCTTTCCCTTGCTTGAGGTTCTCCTTGCCACTTCTTCCCATTATTCTTGCCCCTGCCCTCAAACAGTGGGGGGTAGGAAGGATAGCGTCACAAAGAAGAAGGGAAAAGCAGGTGAAAAAGAGGGAATGGAGCAGGGGAGAGGGGAAAGACCATATGGATTATTCTGCACAGGTTGTGACATCTCCTGACAGTGCATTATACATAAGGGAACTAAGCAACGCATGTCCACATCCTGTTTCAGTGGAGTAACTCACTCCTGGAAACCCAGTAGTGGACTATATCAAATTTCTGGCTCTGAGATGTGCTGACTGTTCTGTATTTTACTTAAATAATTCTCCTGTATTTCATTATCTTCTTCTTTTTTTGTCTTCACACTTCCAGATAAATTGCACAAAACACAATTTGTGTCTTTTAAAGCAGATATGTGTGCTTCTTTTTTGTTGAGATACTATGTGTAGACCTAAGCCCTTAGAATATGATCATGGCATCAGTACAACATTCCTTGGACTGATCCATACTGTCCTACACAAATTCAAGCAGATGGAGACTGTGCCAAACAGCTTAGTGCTTAGACTGGGAGTAGACTACCCAGTTCCTCCTACTCCAAATGCTTGCCAAGGATTTAAAATTAGACTGTGGAAAGATACACATTGTACTGTATGGTTTACAGCTACAGCTGAGCATAACACAACCTTTCGATAACACAGTCTTGAGGCAAATATTCAATATTAAGATAGAAGAGGGGGCGAGAGTGGAGGGTGCATTCAAAATTCCTGGAAAACTGTCAAACCTGAGAAAGTGGTTCGAGGGACTTTAAAAAACATTGGCATGTCAATCAGAGGTACAGCTATTGATTGCCTATACTTCGTGCCATCTAATGATGATTATTTCCTGACTGCAGGCTCCCTCTAAGGCAGTATAGGAAAATATAAAGAGAACTAAAATATTGATGAGTTACACTTGTGATTGTGAAATGTGGTCAGCTGGTCAGCTCATCGCAGAAGAGTCTCCATCTGATCAGTTCCTGGTATAGAAAATGGTCGGCTCACCCAAATTACAGTTGTTTGTGTTGCTCATTCTCTTCCGTCATACTAAAATTACAGCAAAGAAACCACTCAAACAGATACGACTATGGTTAAGGAATAAAATATGTTATTATTTTTTTATCTTATTTTTGCGCGCGTGTGCATGTGTGCATTTGTGTGTGTGTGTGTGTGTGTGTGTGTTGTGGGAGCCTACATCTGTGTACACAGTCACATTATAGGGACTAGGGATGGACTGATACCTCTTTTTGATTTCCGATACCAATACCGATACTTCAGCTTTGAGTATCTGCCGATACCGATACCAATACCATCTCTCCTCCTAAACTTCTTTGGAAATACCTTATTTGCATGGATACATTTGTTTAAGATGGCTGTATCAAAAGCTTCATACTATTAAAGCACAGACTTTGCTTTTCTAAGAAAGGAAACAACAGCCAAAAGCATGTCTCAAAGGGAAACTGTGGCTGCTTTATTTGAGCTGCAATCAGACTACAGTGTGCACTCCGTGCCATTCACATATTTAGAACAGATCAAAATGACACAGCAACATCAAGCTGCAATTTAAAGGTTAAATTACCAAAACTTGGTATTAAATAATAGTACCACTAATAGCCGCCCTCGGCTCTGCGCATGAGCAGTAGTAAATGAGGCCGGAAACATTGTGA